>NC_048298.1:276846003-277018559 GCF_013100865.1 Trachemys scripta elegans
ACCAAAATTGATTTTTTCCTTGTCTAAACTATTTGTCTGGAATGTTTTCCCCAGCTCTATTGTCAACTGTACTTTTAATTGGCTGAACCAATTTATGAATACATAATATAACTAAAATATATTGCCTTTCTTACTTATTATTCTTAATATTTCCTTCCTTTTTTGTTTAGCGGATTTGAAACATTCACCCTATTCCTGGACTTCTAGTACTGTTAAAATAACTGTGGCTACTGACAGGGAAAATTCACTAACTTTGAAAGCAGAATAAGAGACAGTATCATCATTTATGAACAAAATCAGACTAGTCTGCCACGTCATTGATTAGCTGGTCTCTGGTTCAACTCAATCTGACCTGCACATGTTTTTCATTCAGTCCTTCAGAGGCTTTACTTTTAAATCTGTTCAGGCCTGGGATGGCATTTCTTTTGATAAAAGTTTTCTGAAACAAAGCCATTTCACATTTGTTTGCTTACCGTGTTTAAGTAGAAAATTAAAATTATGGATGGGCAACCAACTTCTGATAAAATAACTTCTCTAAGGCTTTATAAAAACAAACAGAGCAGTTCCCCACAATATTTTTCATGTCTATGAAACTCAGCACTTCCAGATCTCAAGCCAAATGCAGAAGTGAAGAGATGACTATTCTTGCTATATTTCTGGTCCACCTTTGCAGACCCAAGGGGTCTGAATAGTTTCTGTGGTGTAAGCATCTGAATGTAATTGAACCTCAGAACCATTTGGATTTCATTCATCATAAAATAAAAAAAAAGCAGTATATATATATGCTATGATATGATATGGAGCTGAATATGCTGTTTAGCCCAATGATTCTTTCATTATTTATTCACAGTGGAACAGCATCAACATTGGGCCAGAGAGGAGGAGCATGTCAGGCTGACTCTATAGCTTGGTAGTTTGATCAGTCTCCTGGGTAGGAGACCCATGATCCACTCTCATTGTTCCAATTACTTTAAAAAATATATCTACAGTGGAACTAGTTAAGCAGGAGAGACTAAGAATATCCTATAAGAATATCTCATAGCTGAGCATTGGGGCATTCACCCAAGAGGTAGCAGATGCTAGTTCAAACCCTTCTCCCCCTAAGGAGGAGGAGGGACTCAAAGCAATGGTCTCCCACATCCCAGGTGAATACACTAATGACTGGGCTAAAAGTTATGAGGGTAGTCCTCTTTCCCCCCAGCTTCTTGCTAAAACAATATAGGCACCTGGTACTGAGAGATTGTAGCTGAGAATCCCAAGCATAGGAAGATGCTTTCCTGAAGAATGGGTGTAGCCACAGATGGGCTTGGGTAAGCTATGGCTCACCAATTTAGCATCCAGGCCCATCCCCCAGCCCTGGATCTGCTCTGGCCCCAGCACTTGCCCTGCTCTGCCCACCTACCCGGCGCTCATACCGGAGAACAGGGTTGGAGCACGGGGTTTGATCTGCTCTGCCCTTCCCGCCTGGCACTTCTGCTGGGGCCGGGCGGGTGAAGCAGGGAAAGCCCCTGCACCCTGACCCCACGTCCCCGCTGGAACACCAGGCTGTCAGGGAGAGCATGGCAAGCCCCTGACCCCACTCACAGGCTGGAGCGCTGGTGGGACAGGTGGAGTGGAGCAAGCCCCTGCATTCCCATGCTTCTCCCTGGCAGGAGAGCTGGGTGGGTGGAGTGGGTGGGGGCGCGGGAATGCCCATTTTTCTGTGGCCCGGGGTTGGCCCAGCGGCTAACCTGCCACTGAGAGGAGGGCAAGCGAGCAGGTAGCAGGCGGTAGTAGGCCCACTTCCTGGCAGAACTGGACCCGGTGTGGAGCGGTGGAACCTGGAAGGGATCTGGGAGCCATGCGCACTGGACAGCAGCGTCTCCTTCCAGAGCTAGATGTGTGCCTGGGGCCCTGGGAAGCCTCCAGCCAGAGGCTTCATCCATCCACCCACGCAAGGCCAGCTGCAGGGGGTGTGGAAAGGTGGGCCTCCCATCCCTCCTGCCCTCCCAGCCCCCCGTAATTGCCCTCCCACCTGAAGTCAGGGCCCATTCAAATATCCCATTCTGGCTACGCCACTGTCCTGAAGCCTAGATTTAGGTGCCTATCTCTGAGAAGGGTAAGGCTTGGCACACATCCCTCAGCTTGGCACCTCCCATTGGCTATTTTAGGCAAGTCAATACCTATGTTGCTGGCTTTTCTGAATCCCATTCTGAAGCTTATCTCTCCCCTCATTCTTGTACAGGGAGCCTAGGAATTGAGCTCAAGCTTTGTGCATCCCAGTGATTTTCTAGGTGCCTAGATGTTAGGAGTGATGACCATTGTCACCATGCTTAAGTTTCTTTGTGAATCTAGCCCTTAAGAGCCAAAATCCCTTTGACAATTGGCTCCTAAATCCCTTTTTAAATTTAGTCTCCCAAGTTAGTTAGGTATTGCAATGTTAATCACAGCAAAGCATAAATACCTTTTAAAATCTGGTCTTAAGTCATTTTGCCTCACTTCACCATTTGTAAAATGGAAATAAAAATACATCATTATTTTTAATGGATTTATCCCCCAATATTGTAATGATTGTAAAGTGCTTGGCTACTATGTTAAAAGGAGCCATGTAAGATCTTACGATAAATGCCATATACAGGTTTCACAAAGAGCAGAATGCTCATAAATCTCAATGAATGTTGTATGACAAATTGTTAATAAATGACGATAAATAATATTTGCAGCATTAGTGTTCACTCATTTATTTTAATTATGTGTGCTCCTGGTTAGTTAAAAAGAATTGTTGCTCAGCAAAATAATTCTCTGCTCATGACATGAAATGGCTTGCTCATTCCCCACACATTGAGCAACCATTCAAGCAAATCCTGATACCCAACAAGATACTTATATTTCATTTAAACATAAAATATATCCCCAAGGAAGCTAACAATAGAGGTCTCAACATTAGGAGGGATGGAAAGACTCTGGATTATGCATTTTGTTCATCCTACAAAGCCCACTCCAGTCAATGGGAAGTGTTTCATTGACTTCAATGGGGCTTGGATTAGGTTTTTTAATGATTTCTTCATATTGTATATGCACATTTTAGTCATTACACCTTTTCCCACACTGAGGTACTTACACAGGTCCATGAACAGTCTGACTCTTTATCTTAAGCAATCATAATATCTCTTAACATTCCCCAAATTATTTCCTCTTTTCATCAATAACTAACGTTAAACACAAACAGCATATGAACTAAGAATCAAACTGGGTGGTGTTGGGGGGGAATGCTTCAAAACATCCTTTCCTGATTTTTTTTCTTTATCTAATGAAAAGCAACAGACTGATAGTTATTCTTGATGCACGTTTCAGGTATCAGGAAGAAAAAATATCATGAGCTATCATGGGTTAGAACTGTGTTACTTATTTGCAATACCAGGACACCATTTCACTGTTAATATTATAGGTAATTTTTAGTGATGAATTTGATTTTCCCAAATTGATGAGGAAATTGCTGATTATGTGAGGCTTCATATTTAGTGAAAATTAATATTAATAGTTTATAATGATGAATTGCTAACATGGTGTATTGAGTATGCAATCAAATACTAAATACATTAATACATTATTCACTCTTTCACCTCGAACACACACACACACACACACACACACACACACACACACAAAATTTTACTGACATTCTTCGGATCTGATTTAATTTCCATCAATTTTCATGGCAGAGTATGGATCAGATTGTAATGCTCCATCAGAAAGGGCCCAGTGTTGTGAGATGAACTGCTCACAGTCAAGTGCTCCCATGATCTCACAGAATTGGGCTCTAAGGCAGGGAATATTAGGGGGGGGGGAAGATGGAAGGATAAAAGGTAGTTCATTATAAAAGGTAGTTTTGCTTCATATTTTTTATAATTTTATTCATATCATAATATCTTCCTTTATTCACACTGCACTATTCTATCAACAACATAGCAGGGGGGAAACATTTTAATGGGACCCATACAAACAATAAAAGTGAGATTTTTTCTAAGCACGCTAGGGAATTTAGAAACCATCTCCATTTAGTCGGAATGGAAATTAGGTGTCCAAATCCCTTAAGTGGCTTTGAAAATTATAGCCTAAATGTCCACTTAGAGTGTCCTGTGCCTTCATCTGAATGGTCTCATGCTGTCCACTATCAATGATAGGAACATGCCACTGGTTTGATCCATTATTGCAGTTTCTTTTTTCCTATGAATAATGTACCTAGTGACTCTACACTTAGGACTAATTGACTGGCAATATTCCTTACTGCAGCAATCCAGCTTTGCTTGCTGTCTGGAAAAAAAATCCTTAAACAAAGAATATGAGCTTTGAGTGATTATTCAAATTTATATTTTGTGACTGGAGTAAAGTAAAGATATCTGGGCTCCTTCATCTCTTTGTCTGCTAAGAAGAGAATTATGACCATGATGATACATACACAAGGAAAAACATTCTTTGGCCCTGCATTATGTTTATCTTAATATCCAATTCTTAGGGTATTGCAATTTTGTTAATCATCTATCCTTCCTATTGCCACCATTATAGTGAGATAATCACTCAGTGTTGCTAAAGAAATCCAACTGTGATAAGCAGAAAGAAGTGTAATTATATAGAATTCATGTGTTGCAATTAGTTATTCTAACACAGATAGCAAATACAAGTACAATGATTTTTCATTTTACTTTTAAAACCTCTCCAAGCCTGCCCCCCCTTCTCCTTTCTGGCCTCACTCTATTAGCATCATTAATATACAGTCCACTGAAGGACTAATGTCTCTTCTGCTACTTCTGTCTTGGATTCAATACATCTAGGCAATTACAGAACAGGTCTCAAGTATGTTTAACTAACCTTTCTTCTAGGGACCATTGATTTAGTTCTTAGATCTTGGTCACCAAGAGACTGATCCAATGGAATGATTCCCATTGATTTCAGTGAACATTGGCTTGGTCCCCAATTAGTTCTGTTCAAATTGAACTGAACCTTTTGGGGTGGATTTTTCTGTTCTGTCCCGGAACAAAAAAATCATTATTTGCTACATTAATGTTATTGGTGTTGTATTAGTCAAACTGGGAAGACATTTCTAAGTGTGGTCCCACAGAGTCTGTTTTGGATTCAGTATTATACAATATTTTCATTAATGACTTAGATGATGGAATTGAGAATATGCTTATACAATCTGGAGATGACACCAAGCCAGAAGGAATTGCAAATACTTTGTAGGGCAGGATTAGAATTCAAACTTACCTTGATACATTGTCTAAAAGCAATAAGATAAAATACAGTAAAGACAAATATGAAGTACTACACTTAGGAAGGAAAGATAAAATGTATAAATATAAAATGGGGAATAAATAGGTAGACAGAAGTACTGCAGAAAATCATCTGGGGTTCACAAATTGAAATTGAGACTGTGATGCTGTTGTAAAAAAAGAACAAGTGTAATTCTGGGATGTATTAACTGGACTGTCATAAGTAAGACCCAGGAGGTAATTTTTGTGCTATACTCAGCCCTAGTGAGTTCTCAGCAGGAGTACTGTGATCAGTTTGGGGCATCATTCTTTCAGAAAGATGTGGACAAATTAGATAGGAGAAGAACAAAAAAATGATAAAAGGCTTAGAAACCATGACCTTCAAGGAAAAGTTGAAAGAATTGGGCATGTTTAGTCTAGAGAAGAGAAGACTGAGTGGGGACTTGCTACAATCTTCAAATATGTAAAGGATTGCTATAAAGGGGACAGTGATCAATCGTTCTCCATGCCCAGTGAGAGTAGGACAAGATGTAATTATCTTAGTTTTCAGCAAGGGTGATTTAGGTTAGATATTAGGGAAAAAAATTCTAACTATAAGAATAGTTAAGCACTGGAACAAGTCCACCTAAGGACGGTGTAGTATCCTTTCCCACAAGAACAGATTAATCAAAGGTCTGTCTGCAGCAGTGCAAAAATGTCACTAGATGACCTCTTGAGGTTCCTTCTGACCCTACATGTTTTATGTTTTCTATGACTATCTAGGGTGCAAGGCAATGGAGAATGAGACCCATTAAATATTGTTTTTGCTATCTGATTGAATGATACACACTTTTGTTATAAAGCAGTAACAAGGAATGAAAAATAAACTTTTGGTTAGAATAAAAGTATTTGGAAGAATGACTGTTTGTGCTATGATATGGGAAACTTTCAGCATTCATGAATATTCCCATTAATTCCCAGTGCTGCCTGGATACCTGTGAAAAATGAACAATATAACCCAACAAATAATTGACTTAAATATTCTAAACTGTCCTATAATATTTGGGAATTTCAGTTTTTAAGGTTATATGATTAAATATATGCAATAATATATCCTGTGCCAATATGTAATGTGAGAGAATAAGAGCTGATTTATTCTATTTCTTTCAAAAAATAACAAATCAATTGTTTTCAGAAATATGGTTGCTAGGAATTTGTAGTTGCTATGTATTCAACTAAAAACATTATGTAATGTATGCCAGTACAGATTTTACTTTTCAGATAATGTATTTACAGTTCATAAAACATTTTTGAACATTTCTACAATGTAATTGTAGAATTTCTAATTTCTACAATGAATTGCCATGTAATATTTATGACAAAAAATATCTAAAGAACAGCTACTTATCCATTACAGGATTTCATTCCCTCTAATATTTCATTTCCTTCTTCTTCTCCTTCTTCTTCTTTTGTCCTTTATGCCACTTTTCCTGGTGAGGTTTGCAGTGGCAGCATGGACACTAGCGAGGACCAGACCCCCTTTTCCTCCGTAACAGGTTCCAGCTCCTCCTGGGGGACTCACCAGCCTTTCCAGGCCAGCCAGGAGATACAATCCCTCCAGCATGTCCTGGGTCGACCTCGGGGCCTTCTCCCAGTGGGACGTGCCTGGTATAATTCCAATAGAAGCCTCCCAGGGGGCATCTTTATCAGGTGCCTGAACCACCTTATCTGGCTCCTCTTGATCCGGAGGAGTAGCGGCTCTACTCTGAGGCTCTTTTGAATAGCTGAGCCCCTCACCCTGTCTTAGGGAGTAAGCCCAGCCACCCCGCAAAGAAAACTAATTTCCACCAATTGTACCCTTGATCTCATCATGACACAAAGTTAATGACCATAGGTAAGGATGGGGATGTAGATCGACCTATAAACTGATAACTCAGCTCCTGCTTCACTATAATTGATCAGTACAGCGCCCGCTTCACTGCTGCCGCCGTATCAATCTGCCGGTCAATCTCACGCTCCCGCTTACCATCAATTGTGAACAAGACCCATAGATACTTGAACTCTTCAATTAAGGGCAGCTGCTCCCCCCATTTTCATTTCCATATCTATCTATCTATCTATCTATCTATCTATCTATCTATCTATCTATCTATCTATAATCTACTCCCATTTTAATGTGTCCTATTCAGTGCTTACTATAGCTAATAAGGTACCCATAATTAAATATGATTTTCATACGTAAAAAGCAAATGAAATGCTAGTCTTATCTTTTATTTATTTACTTCACATTGAATATCAAGAACAATAAGGGTATTAATGTAACTAAAAATATAAATCAGACAATGAGCTATTTTTTTAATTAAATTAATTGTTTAACATTTTTTTTCAAAGAAGACCAAGAGAAATGTTTGGTTTTATTTGTTTGGTTTGTTTCTTAATGTACTAGATTTTTAGTTGATACTCTGTAATGCATGCTATTTCCTTGATTAAGTATTTATGATCCCACATATTTAAATTAGGGGCTGATCAATGGGAGTTATTGGGCTCTCTACACTTTTGAAAATCTTGACACTCAGATAGATGCCTAAATATGGATTTAGGAGTCTACCTTCAGGTACCTGTTTAGAATAAAATGGCCTTGGTTTGCACCACCACATTAAAGGAAAAATGTTATCCAAAGTATAAGTCAAATTCAATAAGAGTATTCAAGAATGAAACCAGTAAATAAAAAGCTGATATTCCAAAAATGAAAAACATTCAAAAATTAATAGCACCATACAACAAATCCTACACCTCCTTACATTTTCCTCAGAAAGGGCCAAATTGCAAGGCATAATTAATTTGTGCTTGTGTTCTGACCACATAAGATGTGATCGCACCATCCCTGAATGACTGCCCAAGATTATTACTAACACTGGTCCTGATTGAGGAAAGATTTAAGTACATTCTGCAGCCTATCCCTATTCAGGACAGCACTTAGGCACATGTTTAACATTAGGAACATATGTAAGTGCTGTTCAGAAGAGGGATACTTTCCTAAACTGCGACCACCAAGAGAATGAATAAATGAAATGTGTGAGGGTGCACAGGGATACCAGGGGGACAAAGGACATCAACTCCATTACTTGACTGAATGAGAATTTACATCAGGTTGAGACTGTAGAGTGTTAATTCCACTGATTTGTGGGAACAAGAACAGGGTTCAACTGTTATATACTACAATTCTTCTTCCAGGTGAGGATATCTGATCTCATTTGTAGCCCAGGATTTCACTCCAAAGACTGTTCAAACTCGAGTAATTCCACAATTATTGAAACACATCATGTAAATATTGAAAACAAAATACCACTTAAAAACAGTAGCATTTTCCAACTCAACAATTAAACTAAGAAGAATATACATCTGTGCTCACAGTCTCAAAGGGTTAATGTGAATGAAAAGGTGGAATAGTTTATAGAAACAGTGCCAGTACATCTGGATGTGCTCTATGATTACTAAGCAGACACCATTGTGATGGGTGCAGTATAATAATGAGGTTAAATCCATGTTCTCTCAAAGTGAATGGCTAAATTCCCATTGACAACAAGTGGGGCCAGGATTTCAGCCCTGGGAAGAGAGAAATCTTTCATTTCTACATGTAACCCTTCTGTTCAGTCATTAAGAGCAATAAGGGCTAGGTGGGCTCAATCTATCTACCTTCCCTCTTGACAAATACCCAAATTGGCTGAGCCCCAAGCTAGAAACCTGGCAAATTAAACACACCTTTAAAAGGCAGAACTTCTCTACTAACAAGCATTCTGACACAGGAATCTTCATTTGGGGAAAGGGAACATAATTATAAAGTTGAGAAAACACAGCAGCAGAATATATATGCCAAAGAAAAAAAAGAGCAAGACACACCTATCTTCAAGTAACTTTGACAGTAGTCTAACTCTCTTCCTACCTGGTGATGAGAATGCCCCATGAGTAATAGTGCCTTGGCCACACCATCTCACCTATAGACTAAACCCCACTCACAGTTTGGATCAATGAATAGCAGTCATCCAAGTGTCACTGTGCAGGTCTATCTCCATCTCTAAAGGAATTGCTTGCCTGCACTCACCTGAAGATGTCAGCATCTAATCTAAGTAGTAATTCAAATTTATTAAGATGCTGCATAGGCCAGATCTCGATACTGTTGGATTTTCCCCCTCTTTTTGCTCTGAAATTAGATTTTGGTGAAATAAATATGCTTTTAGAATACATTTCAGTTTTGACAGAATCACATATTTCACTGGAATATGGCTCCATCAAAGTTTTTCAACTCAGCTCTACTTGGCACTCTTGAACAGAGTCCTGGCAGTTTGGAAATGAGCTTTCTGCCACAATATAAAAGCTGTCTCCACTCTCTGAGTCTTTCTGGGAGCTCACTATACGTCAAAAATCCAAATTTATGTATAATTATAGTGACTCCCCAATAGAGATAGTAAAGAGAGATCTGTATTGGAATATATTTTAAAAGGTTCTATTCCAACAATATCAAAACTACCCATTTTGATATCTTTGGAATGAAACATTTTGATTTTCTTCTTTTGAATATTTTTTTCTTTTGTATTTACAATATAAAATAAAAATAAATAAAATAAAAAGTCAAATTTGGTATATATTTTAAAAGGTATGTATCCAAATGTGTTTAAATAATAGATGGGGCAGATTTTCCGAAGTGCTCAGCACCCACCAGATCGCATAAAGTATCAAAAAAAGTGAGCAGATTTTCCATAGTGCTTAGCACCCAGAACCTCCCCATGAACGTGAAGAGAGTGGCGCACTGCTAAGCACATTGAAAAATCTGTGCACCTCATTTAAGTGCCTACACCGGAGCAGAACTGTTTTGGAAATCTGGGCCCAATTGTGAGCATTCAGCACTTTGGAAAACATGTCCCATAATAAACAGTGCATTTTAAATATATATGGATAAATAAACACATTTACTATTATTATTGGGTCTAATACAGTTATATATTTATGAAATAAAATTCAGGAAAATAAGATATAACAAATTAGCCTAGAAATTTAAAGTTACATCTCAGGTTTTATTCTTAAACTGAACATACAGCACAGTAGCATACAGAGATAAAAACAGCAGGCCGTTTTAAAGACCTTGCCCTCCTCCCCCCACCCCGCAAGCCTCCCTCAGTGTTGGCTGTCTCTGGGAAAGACACCAAAGTAAACTGGAAGAACAGGATGACATACTATAGAGTGTAGCTGGCCAATTGTATTTGCTGCTGTAATTAATTTATACTCAAAGTTATAATGAAATAGATGGTAATGTAAATGAATTTGCCTTTTGGCTTAAGGCTAGGTGAAATTGTTCTTGGAAATTAGATACATGCATGAAGAGTTAACATAGCCAAATGTATCTTCCCATCTGTCTCTTGGACAGCCATTGTTGCATTATATTTGCCTGTTGAGATACACAGACAGTACATATGCATTGAGTTGAATATCCTATGGTTTGGGTTAAGCGGTTAGCTACTGATATTTACTTGAAAGAATTATAAGAAAACTCTTTAGTGGAAGCTGATTGATTTTTTAAATAAATATTTACTCAAGACACTGAAGTAGCTCCCTCCTTTAAACACATGTTAATAGACATGCTATTGTTGCCTACTAAGCATAGGATGGGGAATTGATTATAAAAATCCAGGGCAATATGGCATTCCACTCTTACTACTGTAGGTATAGTGCAGTGATGGCAATGGAAGACAAATTCCTGGTGGTTTCATTCCAACCCAGAGACTAAGATATTATTTGTAATAGGCTGATCTTCTTTTCTGAATGGGACAAAATAAAGAGAAGAGGAGTAGAGGAGTGTTGGAAATTATAATGGAGCAGAAGACAGACAGAGGCAAGGCGGTAGAGCAATGGAAAAGCCAAATTAATAGCTTTCAACTGATATAGTGTTAGTTTATGTAAGAGCCATGTGAGTAATCCAATTATCACATACAGATTTGAGCCACAGGAATACTACATTTGGGAAAATAGTACAAATGAAAGAGTCCATGGTGCAAGTCAGAGTGTGGCTGTACACCTGGTAGAAAGATGTCTCTTTTTCATGTACTCTGCTGTTTCTTAAGGGAAGATGCCTTGTGGGGTTGGAATAGTGTGGCTTCTGGTTCTCCATAGTGTGGCTTCTGGTTCTCTTACATTCTCAATGTAAATTATTATTTCAACTGTATCACATTGAACATTTTCTCCATAATATCTTAATAATAACAGTGTAGTAGAAGCAAAATAGTGTTTCACTTTTGTGCTTGGAAGCAGAAAAGCTATTCTCCACACCTTGATTTCAGGCATCACAAAGCAGTTTTACCATGGTATTAAAATACCCACAATATTACCAATAATAACTAAAATGCTGTTCAAGAATGCTTCAGTGGAATTTACAACTTAATTAATATCTTTATCATTGACTAAAACTATTTAGCTTCTGTGATTTAGTCGTGCAATCTCTAAATAGAATAATGTATAGTTTTCTATAAGGCATTGACGTTCTTCAGTGTGTACATTGTGTACATGACCAATAAGATTTGCTTTGTGATTAAAAAAGATCACATTAACCTTCTAATGCATCCTTTGCTTCAATAATCTTTTATCATTTGCTCCTATTCTTCATGTGAAAAAAGATCTGCAGACTGACACTGTTCAGGGATTCCATGCTTAAACATTTTTGTGCCAAATTCATCCTGTGTGTAAACCCGAAGTCAATGGTGTTAGACCCTGAACAGATTTGATCCTTTGTGTTTAATAGAGCATATATTGTGGCAATTGTCCAGAATATCAAGTTATCTTACACTGTAGTGTGCCTACAATATGTGTAGTAAAGAAAACATTTGAAAAATTCTGCACTGTGCACCTCAGTCATGTAAAGGGGAACAATTAATTACTATCTGTGCTTTTTTTACCCGGTCTGTGCTCAGTCCTGTTTTTTCCAATCACGTACCATTACTTTGAGCCTCCCTGAGTTTATGTTCAGTCAGCTATTAGATTTGTTCCTTCTCACAATATTAAGGACATTGATTGTATTTTGTTTAGGATTCTTGTTATGAATTGTCGTCTTCTTACTAATCATGAGACTACCTTATCCTCCCTCTTATCCTTCTTTGAGTCTATTGATTATTATATTGATCTTTCTATTCATTGTGTGTTTGCTCTTTTAGACTAGTTTGCACCATTAACAGAACGTGTATGTTCTTCCTTGTTCCCTAAGGTTTGCTCCAGAGTTAAGCATTAGAAGGCAGCAATGTGCTTATCGTAAAATAAACCTTCTAAACTTTGCTCTGTGATAAGTAATTGATCCCTGGTAATGACTGGTTTCTGTTTACCCAATACAAGAAAAGGAGAGATTGGACTAGAGGAAAAGAGAAAGTGTGGATGTCAATAACGAAGGAGAGAGGAAAAAAGACAGATACCAGAACTGTTTTAATATAAACAAATATTTTAAACAACAGTTAAGACTTTAACCTTGGACATTGTAGTAAAAGGATGGAAGAACTGAAATCACTTGAAATTGAAATATCAGCTAAAAGTTACTATTCAGTGGATTCTTCTGTGTAGGTGGTACAGATGCCATTTGTCAGAGCTACAGGGCAAACTTATGCCTTACACTCATTTTAGTCTTCAATGCACTCCTGAGGTGACAGGCCTACACCTCAGTCTGGGGTAGAACCATGTAGTCTAACTATTATGGACCTGCATCTCTGGGCTGCAGTCCCACTGGTTCCCAATCATGTTAACAACACAATCCTAACTTGTTTTTGGCACCTATAAAAGTTTCACTTTATTAGCTGTGACAATATAAATTTGCAGTGACATAAAAACAGCATCTTCAAAACAAAATATTAGTTATTCATTCCACAAAAGTACAAAGCAAAGCATGTAGAACAAAGAGTAAAAACAATAAAAGGCCTACACACTTTTTACCCCTAACTTATTATCTACACCCTTTTAATTTCCCATCAGACCGGCTAATTCTCTGGCAGAGAGAAACCAGACAGCCCATGCTACAGTTTCTCTCCCTCTATGTGTGTTTGCCAGCCTATCAGCTTTTCACAGACAGCCTGGGCAGTCTCTGGCTACTTATGGAACCACCCCCCATTTCTAGGCCAGGGATCCTATAGAATTCTAGTGTTCTCTTTAATCTGTCTAGTCCCAGCCTTGGCAAAACAGCCTCTTCATAGCTGTTAAACTAGCTATTGAGTATTTGCTGAGAAGCTCTGTACCCAGGCCATTGTTTTACTTCTCCTGCTTTATTCCTCTGAATGACCTCTTTTGATCTAGCCCCTTAGAAAGTAATCCATTGTAAACCATATTTATAGAAAATAACACAGATACATGATCCTTGTGTATCAAGGAGTAGCCATGTTAGTCTGTATCCACAAAAACAAAAAGGAGTCCAGTGGCACCTTAAAGACTAACAGATTTATTTGGGCATAAGCGTTTATGGGTAAAAAACCCACTTCTTCAGATGCATGGAATGAAAATTACAGATGCAGGCATTATTATACTGACTCATGAAGAGAAGGGAGTTACCTTACCAGTGTTGACAGGGCCAATTCAATCAGAGTGGATGTAGTCCACTCCAAATAATTAATGAGGAGGTGTCAATGCCAGGAGAGGGAAAGTTGCTTTTTCAGTGAGCCAGCCATTCCCGGTCCCTATTCAAGCCCAAATTAATGGCATTAAATTTGCATATGAATTTTAGTTCTGCAGTTTCTCTTTGAAGTCTATTTTTGAAGGTTTTTTGTTCAAGTGAGGCCATGGCACACCTGGTGGCTGAGCTTTGTGATTTTGTCCTCACCCACAACCATTTCAAATTTGGGGACAACTTATACCTTCAAGTCAGCGGCACTACTATGGGTACCCGCGTGGCCCCACGGTATGCCAACATTTTTATGGCTGCCATAGAACAACGCTTAGAACACAGCCACCACCACATTAACCTGCACATGTACTAATGTGATATATGCCATCATTTGCCAGCAATGTCCGTCTGCCATGTACATTGGACAAACAGGACAGTCTCTATGTAAAAGAATAAATGGACACAAATCAGACATCAGGAATGGTAATATACAAAAGCCAGTAGAACACTTCAATCTCCCTGGACATTCTATAACAGATTTAAAAGTAGCCATACTTGAACAAAAAACCTTCAAAAACAGACTTCAAAGAGAAACTGCAGAACTAAAATTCATTTGCAAATTTAACGCCATTAATTTGGGCTTGAATAGGGACTTGGAGTGGCTGGCTCACTACAAAAGCAACTTTCCCTCTCCTGGTATTGATACCTCCTCATCAATTATTGGGAGTGGACTACATCCACCCTGATTGAATTGGCCCTGTCAACCCTGGTAAGGTAACTCGCTTCTCTTCAGTATAATAATGTCAGTATAATAATGCCTGGATCTGTAATTTTCACTTCATGCATCTGAAGAAGTGGGTTTTTTACCCACAAAAACTTATGCCCAAATAAATGTGTTAGTTTTTGAGGTGCCAACAGACTCCTCATTGTTTTTATTATCCTTGAGGTGAGTTTGTCTGTTAATGTGTTTCTGTGTTAGTTTGTTGTGTGCTTGTTTCCTTGCAGATTATAGTGTGGTCTGTTTTCAGAGTTATATACTAGTTAGTAATCTTTCAGCTCTAGCCTGCTGACAAGGGGTCAGGATGAATAGGGGTTTAAAAGCCAGTGCCTAAGTGACCAGAGGAGCTAACAACGAGGGAAATGTTGCAAGGGAGTTTAGAACGAGAGAACATAAGAACAGCCAAACTGGGTCAGTCCAAATATTCATCTAGTCTAGTACCCTGTCTTCTGACAGTGGCCAATACCAGGTGCTCCAGAGGGAATTAACAGAACGGGTATTCATCAAGTGATCCATTCCCTGTTGCTCATTCCCACAGAGGCTAAGGACACCGTCCCTGCCCATCTTGGCTAATAGCCACTGATGGACTTATTGTTCATGAATTTATCTAGCTCTTTTTTTGAACCTCTTATAGTCTTGGCCTTCACAAAATCCTCTGGCAATTAGTTCCACAGGTTGATTGTGCATTGTGTGAAGAAATACTTCCTTTTGCTTTTTTTTAAACCTGCTGCCTATTAATTTTATTTGGTGACCCCTAGTTCTTGTGTTATGAGAAGGAGTGAATAACACTTCCATATTTACTTTCTCCAGACCAGTCATGATTTTATAGACCTCAATCATAACCCATCACCTCTTTTCCAAGCTGAATAGTCCAATTATTAATCTCTCCTCATACGGAAGCCATTCCATACCCCTAATCATTTCCATTTCCCATTTCTGAACCTTTTCCAATTCCAATATAACATGGAGCAAAGCACCAAGACCCCAGTAGAATCCTCACTCAACCTAAATGATCAGATGGCACCAGTGGAAAAGAAAATGCCTTCTATTACTTCCAGCTTGCTAGGAATCTTTGTTCCTTCTTCCAGTATGAAGAGTGTGAGAGACAAGTACACCTAACAAACATATTCTAAACTTAGGCCAATAACTTTCCCACACACACAAAAAAACCAACAACCTGCAGGAGTAAAAATAATGCAGGCTGAAGTCTAGTAGTAGAGTGGCGGCCATCCAGTTTATTGCACTGAATAGTGAATATACTTGTGCGCAGGTGATGTATGCGTGAATTCAGTGCAAGCAGTTCATGGCCCTCAGACACACAGTACAAGCTCTTGAAGCCAGAGTGGCTGAACTGGAGGAGCTAAGGGAGACTGGGAGGTTCATAAAGGAGACTTTCAGGGATAGAACAGTGTGGTCCTACCCCAGTCTGACAGCTTATGTGCTGTTAAGGAGGATGAGAGACTCAGGAAATGAAAGTGTCAAGCAGATGCCAAGAAAACAATCCCATAGTTGGGACCCTCCTTCCAGATGATGTCATGGTATCCTCTCACATTCATGATATCTTTGTCCTGGGGAAGGAACCCCACTTAGTAGGAAGAACAAGGTAATAGTAATGGGGGATTCAATTATGTGACCTGATATAACGTGAATTTGGATATAACACAGTAAAGCAGCGCTCTGGCGGGGGAAGGGGGAAGGCTGCGCACTCCGGTGGATCAAAGCAAGTTCGATATAACGTGGTTTCACCTATAATGCGGTAAGATTTTTTGGCTCCTGAGGACAGCATTATATCGGGGTAGAGGTGTATTAGAAATATAGATAGTTGGGTTTGTGATGACTGGAGAATCCACATCGTGAATTGCCTGCTGGGTGCGAAGGTTGTGGAGCTTACTAGCCACCTAGACCGATATATGTGCAGATCTGGGGAGGAGCCAGTGGTTATGGTACATTTAGGTTCCACAGAAATAGGGAAAGGTCAGAAAGAGGTTCTGGAGGTCAAATGTGGCTGCTAAGTAAGAGATTGAAGTCCAGGACTTCCAGGGTAGCATTCTCAGAAATGTTTCCAGTTCCCCATCTAGGGCCAGAAAGACAGGCAGAACTGCAGGGTGTCAAAGCATGGATGAGATGATCATGTAGGGAGGAGGGTTTTAGGTTTATTAGGAAATTGGGAATCTTTTGGCGAAGGAAGAGCCTATACAGAAGAATGTACTCCACCTAAACCAAAATGGAATCAGACTACTGGCATATAACATTAAAAAGGCTGTAGATGATTTTTTAAACTAAGGATGAGGGGCAAATCGACAGGTGCATCAGATCACACAGTTTGGGCAGAGTCATCCCCATTAAAGGTAGAACTCTATATCCTAGTAAAGAGTAAAAATAAAGTAAAAATCTGAAATTAATCTATTTATGGGTAGAAATTCCATGTTCTATGATCTGATAAAGGTCAATTGATGCCTCCTGGAAAACTTGACAGGAGGTAATAGTCTACTGAGAAACAAATTGGCTTCTTTATCATAGATTCTCTATTTGTTTTTTCCCTTATTTCTTATTGTTAGGAGCATTTGTATTAAAACAGTACTTCTAGACTTGTGTCTGCTCCCACTGAAGACAAAGGGAAAACTTCCAAATGACAGGACTGAGTCTTTTGTCTCTTCAAAGGTCAGCTATTCACCGTGCTTATTCTTTGGCTTACATAATAACCCACTCATTGTGACATCATAATACTCTTTAGAATAACTGTAAACAGCGAAATATTTGACATCCTAAGAAAGACAAGATACTTTACTCATCAGTATGACATTTTCAACAACAACATAAAAATGCACAAAGAAATAAGTACCCTGCCACACTGGCTTTCAAACTTTCCAATCTACTGTACCCCTTTCAGGAGTCTGATTTGTCTTGTGAGCCCCAAGTTACACCTAACTTAAAAACTACTTGCTTTCAAAATCAGACATAAAAATACAGAAGTGTCACAGCACACTATTACTGAAAAATTGCTTACATTCTCATTTTTACCACATAATTATGAAATAAATCAAGTGGAATATAAATATTGTACAGTACTTACATTTCAGTATATAGTATATAGAGCAGTATAAACAAGTCATTGTATGAAATTTTAGTTTGTACTGACTTCACTAGTGCTTTTTATGTAGTCTGATGTAAATCTAGGCAAATATCTAGATGAGTTGATGTACCCCCCTGGAAGATCTTTGCATACCCCCAGGGGTATACGTACCCCTGGTTGAGAATCATGGCCCTACCATATACTGGCAAAGCTGTTTCTAACCAGGAATATATTATAATGTGTTTTTTTTTTCAAAAGAGGCATCTAAAATGTGTATTATGAGATACAAAGTTCATATATATATGAAAGTGGTACTATGTCAAAAATGCGAAAACATCAAATCATTTCCCCCTATTTCTATCCTTCTACAATGAAATTATGGATACAACAAAACAAGCTTTTTTTTCTCTAGTTAAAATCACTCACTATTTTATAAACACAGCAAGTCACTCCAGGGCATGAATTGTGTTATATTAATTCATTCCTAGGTACATTGATGGCACTCAACCTTCAGCCTCATGCTTAGCAACACAGTAGGTGTGAAATATTATAATACAATTCACACCCTGTCATGTCTTATTGCTTAATTAGAGGTGTTTATGATCTTGTTATTCATACTTTGTCAGTAAGAGACAACTTAAAAAGAAACAAGGGAGCATTATAAACAAACTGGCATCATAACAGCACAAGCAGACTGTTCAAATAGTGGATCACTTCAGACTGGGGACTAGTAACAAAGGAGAATAACCACTTAACTAGCAAAGCAGAAATACAGTATTCATATAAATAATTGGAAGGAGACTTAGCATTAAGCTTTTTTTTTTTCTTCCCTGTGTCAGAAAGATAGCACAAAACACGGGAAGGAACAAAGAGTTCCTTAGATTCTGTATCTTGACTTTTAGGAACATACGTTGTTTCACACTAGTTTCCCTCAACAATCATAAATAATGACTAAAGAATATACTTGAGAGTTAGACAGCAGAACAGATAAAAATGGCAAGTTTTGGCAACTCCATTGTCTTCTCTTTCGGTAGGATAATGGAGTCTTCTTGAAGTCCTGTACCAGTGCCATCTCTACTGTATCATATAGTGTGGCTACATTACAATGGTGAAAGATAAGGAATAGGAACATTAACATCAGCAGATTGACTACAGTACAATAAATTATATAAAAGTTGTTAGCAGCTTCACTTTTGGAAGATATACAGGAAGCTCCCCGGGACCCATCTTGAAAGCACAACTGTGTTGTATTTTTCAGTCTTTCTTTCGAGATAAAACCTTTAAGCGCTTAGCTTTTACTTTTCTTTTCCATATTTTGTTTCTTCCTGTTCTCTGTAACTGCAGAAGCATATTAGGACTAGTTAATGTCTAGGAACTGGAAGCAGAACTTAAGAAATGGGCAGCAATTATATTATACAAATAGTATTCCTAGGATTATCAACAAAGATTTCAGGGGGAAGTAAAATAGATTTCCAATATCTAGTTAATTGATTCACCTTAGACAGGTTCTGTTTTGTGTTATACATCATAAAAAAATCTCTAAATATCCTTGTATCTTTTGTATCTCCATTAGCAATGTCAAACAAGAATAATTGTTGTAGCCCTGAATGCAGAAATCAATGGTGAAGACAGAAGATTAAGAAAAGGCAAAGAGAGCAACTAGGAAATTAAAAATAAAGCATCTGAAAAATTAAGCCATCCAGCAAAGTCCAATAATGGACAAAGTGAGCTGGCAAACTTGGCAATTAAACATTATGGTAAGAATATCAGAGAAAGGGTAAATAAAGATAAAGGTAAACAAAGGGTAAAGGGCAAACAGGATAAACCACCTAACACAGTGCCATCCAAGATAAAACAAAGCAAGCTACCACCAGTGTGGAAGGAGAGAACACAAATAACAACACAACAAGCTGTAAAATGTAGACCTATAGTATCCAAAGCCACAGACACTCAGAGCAGACACATCATTCACTATAACTGGCTGCAGCTTTAGGTGGGCTATATGTGTTGTACCAAGTGTTGTTTGCAGTGTTGTTAGTAGTAATCCATTTGATAGGATTCATTACCATGTATTTTTTGACAGGTTTCTGTGCCATATGTCCCACCCTCCAATTCCATACTTGAACACATTCACGTATGGCACTTTCAGCCATTTTGAAAAAAAAGTTTTTTTTTCCTTCTTCATGGGGCATGTTGTGTGTGTTTTTACATATGAAGAGTGGGGTTTTATTTTTTTTTTAATAAAGAATGTTGTGTGTTTGGTTTTACATGATCCAGGCCAATGGGGCCGGCGGGAAGCAGCAGCCAGCACATCCCTCAGCCTCCGCCACTTTCTGCAGCCCCCATTGGCCTGGAGTGGCAAACTGAGGCCAGTGGGAGCCACGATCGGCCGAACCTGCGGACGCAACAGGTAAACAAACCAGCCCAGGCTGCCAGGGTGCTTACCCTGGCGAGCTGCATGCCAAAGGTTGCTGATCCCTGTTCTAACAGTAGCTACTATGCACTGGTAGAGGATACTTTTTCATTATATGATTTCAGTTGAAAAATCTAAAGAGTATAGTTTTTTTATAAGTCAAATGTAACAGGGACTCATAGAAATCATCACTAAGGGATAGACTTTATTTTCTCTCCTGCCCTTTAGAAGCTAGAACACAGCAAAATAATTGTGTGTAAATTAATACTGTGCACCCATGATTGATATCAAGATGCACAGAATATCCCATAAAAGTGGAAGAATACACAGAACACATAAATACAATATTGTTAGAAAGGGCACCAAATGTTTTCAATACACTTGAGAAAGATTGAAATTGCATGTATTGCTGCTTCTGATTAAGCTAAGAAGCATAAAACTATCTTGCTAACTTGGGTTGCAGGTCTGAAAATTATTACACCTTAAATTGGATCCAGGAATCGGTGTGATATTCATAAAAGAAAATCTGTTATTTGTGATGCAGAAACCAATATAAGAAAAGGGTCATGATAGCAACAAAAGCAGAGTAATGCAAAGATATAGAGATTCAGTTTTAATAAGGTATTTTCACTTTTATTACTAAATTTATTAATGAATAAGACCCTATGTTGAATGTATGTGCTAAATTATGCAATAGTCAAAACTGTATATTTTGATCCTATTTCTGATGGTTTGATGATTTCTGTATATTTCTCTCAAGGAGAATATGTGATTTGAATAGTACTTCATTTATACACCTCTACCCCAATATAACGCTGTCCTTGGGAGCCAAAAAATCTTACTGTCTTATAGGTGAAACCGCATTATATTGAACTTGCTTTGATCCGCCAAAGTGCGCAGCCCGGCCCCCCAGAGCACTGCTTTACAACATTTTATCTGAATTCGTGTTATATCAGGTCGCGTTACATTGGGGTAGAGGTGTACCAGAATGTGCAGTTTAATATTGGATCATTGCTCTAAGAATCACATTGAAGGCTAACTTTCTCTCTCAAGAGACAGAAACAATGATGTAAAAATCACCAATATCCTGTGTTGTTTAAAACTGGTGTTAAGCTTGGGAATTATGAGTAGAAATAGAGGGCATGGGACAGTAACTACAATGGGTACAACGCTAAAAGAATCTTGGGGGTTAATATACACCTGGAGGCATCTCAAATGCATAGTTCAGAAGAAGTTGCAACAAAGCTCTAGATGTGCATAAAGAACTTTAAAGTAGCTCCTACATATTCCCATCCTTATATAAAGGAACAGTCTAGAAGGATAACTGAATACAAGATTACACTTAAATTCAATTTACTTGTTAAATATGAAAGAGATTGTAACCTCTGCTGAAGATCTCAAAAATTACTATAGACATAAATGGAATAGGTAGCTTCTTAATTGCTTAGGCCCTGATTAAATAAGCACATAAGGATGTGATTATGTCCATGCCTATTCTGGAAAGCTATTATTATCACGTGCATTATGTATTATGAGTATTGGGTAATGGAGGTCTGGAGGTCACAGAGCCTTGCTATGTAGGCCTTGTACCAAAAGAGTAAAAGATGCTCATTCATTTATCTTCATCCACAGTAATAAAGTGCTTCAAATACATCTGGACCTAAACAAATAATAAGCATTAAAATAGTAATATGTATTATATTATGTAATTTAGAGTAACTAAAAATTCCAATAATATTCCATATAGATATATAATGGGGAATATACTGCTGGAAGCAGTAATAACTCTACAGCCCAAAGAACTTCTTAAGTGCATGCAATGTAACATAATAAATCAAAAGCAAATCCAATATGTAACAAATTATACGCGCGCACACACACACACACAACTTTAAAATAACATTATTACAATTGCAAAGTCAAGGACTCATAAGTTAGGAAATACCATAACTAAAGTTTCTGGTGCCACCTTAACCCAGTCTCCTTGTGCATATGCATTATGCATTATGCATATGGTTATATGCTATTTTTTCTACAGGACCCCAATGCATTCAATGCACTTGACTGACAATGTTTACTTACTGCACAAATATTCAATATTTTGTTTTCTTCTTGTTGTTCAGTGTGTGGGCCCGCTTATTTACTGTGCACTATTCAAATCTTGGTCTGAAAACAGAATTAGTATTTTCCTCATGGGATTTTCTATGGTACTCATTGCTACAGATATCTGAGTACTTCACAAACATTCAATAATTTATCTTTACAACACCTCTATGAGATTAAGTGTTATTGTACGGATGGGGACCTGAGGCACAGAGAGATTTAGGTCAAAAATACCCCCACTAATTTTGGGTGTCCAGTTTGAGTCACCCAGGACCTAATTTTTTTTTAAAGCATTATATAGCATTCTATATAATTCAAAGCATAGTTCCCATTTTTTTTTACTTCCAGCTGGGAGTTCTCAGCATTTCTGCAAAGGCAGGTACCCATAAAATGGGGAACACATAATTAATGATCATCTATTAAAAGTGTGGCTTAAGTGACTTGCCTAATTTCACATAGGGCCTTTGGGGCAGAGGCAGGAATAGAATCCAGTTCTCCAGGGCTTCATTCGACTACTGTAACCATGAGATCATCCATTCTCTTCCTGCATCACCTGCCTTATTCAATCACTACACATTTTTTAACTTCTGGAAAAAATGAGGTGAAGGGTCCTACAAACAAGTCTCCTTTAGTACCAGCCCTGATTCATCTCCAAAGCAGGTCCCTCCCATGCACTGAATGAGGCAGGAGTCGTACTGAAAAAGATAGCACGTGCTCATGTAATTAAATACTTTATTATAATGAATATAGAAAAGGGGTGGATTAAGGTTGCATAGGCAACTTTTTTCTTCCATTTACTAACTTTTGAGTGCTTGATTTTTGTAATCTTATTAGTGTTCTTTAAACTTAAAATACACACAGCAATAGGATTCTTTTTTTTTTTAAGAAAGTAAACTGAAAAAAAAAAAAAACCACCCAGAAATTCCATCATGTGGTACCATTGATAGCCACATGGTTCATCTGCAGAACTGGAACCCTGAAATCCACTGCACAAACATTTGCCACTTGAGCTAACTAAGTAAGTGATAATGGTAGCAGGTTGTAATCCTCTGTGGATCAATACTTTGCCAGTGGATTTTCACAAATATTTTTGACAGAGGAATGGTGAGATTCAGGACACTTGGGTTCCATTGCAGACTCTGGAGTGGAGTGGGCGGACTCTTTTATCCATTTCCCCCAAACTTGAGTCCTTCTGCTCTTTCCCCTCCAACTTGTCCCTCCCCACTCCTGACTCTTCTCCTTCCTGGTTTCTCATCCCAATTATATTCTTCTCACCTAGCCAGCCCCAATATCAACTCCTCAGGTTTCTCATCCCACTTGTCTGTTCCAGATTCTAGATAGAGTTCATGATTCTAAGGAATGATAGGAGGGAGAACAGGAAAATAAAGACAATGGATTACAAAAAGGCAGACTTTAGCAAACTCAGGGAGTTGGTAGGTAAGATCCCGGGGGAAGCAATCTAAGGGGAAAAAGCAATTGAAGACAGTTGGCAGTTTTTCAAAGCGACATTAAAGGCACAAAAGCAAACTATTCCACTGCATAGGAAAGATAGGAAGTATGGTAAGAGACCACCCTGGCTTAACCAGGAGATCTTCAGTGATGTAAAAACCAAAAAGGAGTCCTACAAAGAGCAGAAACTAGGTCAAATTACAAAGGATGACAATAAACAAATAACACAAGTATGTAGGGAAAAAATTAGAAAGGCCAAGGCACAAAATGAGATCAAACAAGCTAGAGATATAAAGTGTAACAAGAAGGCATTCTACAAATACATTAGAAGCAAGAGGAAGACCAAGGACAGGGTAAGCCCATTACCAGAGGGGGTAAAAATAGTAACAAAAAATGTGGAAATGGCAGAGGTGCTTAATGACTTATTTGTTTCGATTTTCACCAACATAGTGAATGTCAGTGAAAATGAGGTAGGATCAGAGACTAAAATAGGGAAAGAACAAGTCAAAAATTAGTTAGACAAGTTAGATGTTTTCAAATCACCAGGGCCTGATGAAATGCATCCTAGAATCCTCAAGGAGCTGACTGAGGAGATATCTGAGCCATTAGCAATTTTCTTTGAAAAGTCATGGAAGATAGGAGACATTCCAGAAGACTGGAAAAGAGCAAATATAGTGCCAGTCTACAAAAAGGGAAATAAGGACAACCCAGGGAATTACAGACCAGTCAGCTTAACTTCTGTACCCAGAAAGAAAATGGAGCAAATAATTAAGCAATCAATTTGCAAACATCAAGAAGATCATAAGGTGATAAGTAACAGTGAGCATGGATTTGTCAAAAACAAATTGTGTCAAACCAACCTGATGGCTTTCTTTGATAGGGTAACAAGCTTTGTGGATGGGGGGAAGTAGTAAATGTGGTATATTTTGACTTTAATAAAGCTTTCCATACTGTCCTGCATGACCTTCTCATAAACAACTATGGAAATGAAACATAGATGGAGCTACTGAGTTGGAAAACCATTCATGGGTGCAAAACTGGTTGGAAAACCATTCCCAGCACGTAGTTATCAGGGTTCACAGTCATGCTGCAATAAGTGGGGTCCCACAGGGATCAGTTCTGGGTCCAGTTCTGGTCAATATCTTCATCAATGATTTAGATAATGGCATAGAGAGTACACTTATAACCTTTGTAGATGATACCAAGCTGGGAGGGGTTGCAAGTGCTTTGGAGGATAGGATTATTATTCAAAATGATCCAGAGAAACTGGAGAAATGGTCTAAAGCAGTGTTTCCCAAACTTGGGACACCACTTCTGTAGGGAAAGCGGCTTCCAGTACGTCCCTTGGCCCGCGCCGCTTCCAGCATCTCCCATTGGCCTGCAGCAGCGAACCACAGCCAATGGGAGCCACGATCAGCCGGACATGCGGATGGGGCAGGTAAACAAACTGGCCCAGCCCGCCAGGGGCTTTCCCTACACAAGCGGCACCCCAAGTTTGGGAAACACTGGTTTAAAGTAAATAAGATGAAATTCAATAAGGACAAATGCAAAATACTCCACTTAGGACAGAACAATCAGTTGCACACATACAAAACGGGAAATGACTGCCTCGGAAGGAATACCGTAGAAAGGGATCTGGGGGTCACAGTGGACCACAAGCTAAATATGAGTCAACAGTGTAACTCTGTTGCAAAAATATCAAACATCATTCTGGGATATATTAGTAGGAGTGTTGTAAGCAAGACGCGAGAAGTCATTCTTTTGCTCTACTCCGCATTGATTAGGCCTCAACTGGAGTAATTTGTCCAGTTCTGGGCATAACATTTCAGGGAAGATGTGGACAAATTGGAGAAAGTTCAGAGAAGAGCAACAAAAACGATTAAAGGTCCAGAAAACATGATAGAAGGTTGCAAAAATTGCAAGATAGAAGATTGCAAATATTAGTTTTGTTTAGTCTGGAAAAGAGAATACTGAGATGGGACATGCTAACAGTTTTAAAGTACATAAAAAGTTGTTACAAGGAGGAGGAAGATAAATTGTTCTTCTTAATCTCTGAGGATAGGACAAGAAGTAATGGGCTCAAACTGCAGCAAGGGAGGAAGTTTAGGTTGGACATTCAGAAAAACTTCCTAACTGACAAGGTGGTTAAGCACTGGAATAAATTGCCTGGGGAGGTTGTGGAATCTCTCATCATTGGAGATTTTTAAGAGCAGATTAGACAAGCACCTTTCAGGGATGGTTTAGATAATACTTAGTCCTGCCATGAGTGCAGGGGACTGGACTAAATGACCTCTCAAGGTCCCTTCCAGTCCTACGATTCTATGATTCTCCCCTGAAGTTCCAATCTCCCTTTATCACTCCTAGTCTCAGTCTTCCACATGATCTGAGTCCCATCTCCTTGCCCAGCCATTCCCAGCAAGGGTAATTGAAAGCACAGGAGAGACAGCCCCTGCCCAGCATAGAATAGCTTGGAACTGTATCTGGAGGGAGAGTCTTGCTCAGCACCTGGCAGACCCAACCTGGGACATTCCCAGTGTGGATGGAATCTTCAGGAAGCTCTAGGAAGTCTCTATTGAGCATGTGCAAACTGTAATTTTTATAAGGCTTATAATTTGGATTAATTTGGGTGGATTTTCACAGAGACATGCCAAGGCACATCCCTGCTCCAAAGCATGGCCTGCTAAAACTTCTGATATAAAAGGTCGCCAGATTTTTTTTAACATGGTTGAAACATATTTTTCCCCTAATCTCATCCTTGGAAAAAGCAAAATGGTTTTGGATGAAGTTTCACAAACTAATGGAACCTGGATTAGACACTCAACATGGAAAATTTTCAGCCAAACTGGTTGAAAGCTGGCAAAGGTATAAGAAACTGAAAACACAGTATCATAATAGGAAGGGTCTGTCAGCCTTAATTATAGGTGATTCCACCAGCCCCACCTACAATACAAAAATACAAAAGGAAAAGGCAAATATGTAATTGTGTAAGTTGTTACAGTGCAATTTGAAAGTTTAGAATAAATATTAAGAATTTTTTTTTATTACAAGGCAAGAAATGTAGAAAGGTTTTACTAACTGATTAGTTCAGAAAAGGAAGACAATGCCAGATATTATTTTTTTCTTTGTCTGGAAATCCTTTTGACTTCCAAATCTATTGGTCGGGCAAGTAGTGAGCAATAACTACCACTTTTCTGCAAACTTTATTTTATTATTAACTCATCCTTCAAACCCATCTCAAAATGATTTGTCTGTTTTGCCCCTTTGTTCTGTCCTGATATGTAGACGGAAAGCACTCTGGGGAAGGTATTGTCTTCTCGACACATTTTTTTTCCTTTATGGCACCTGAGAGACTCATCCTAGGTGATAACTGTAATATAAATAAGAAATAATCATCATTATCTCAGCAGTCCAGAAGAGGAGCATTATCCAGTTTGTCGTCCATATAGCTTTCCTTCATCTTAATAAGAAAAATGAACTATGAATTATCCAAAAAAATGAAATAGCCTAAAATCTGTCTCTATCAAAGCTAATATAATAAAAAATAATATATGACCTTATACACATCACAATGTTTCAAATCCTTGAAGATTCACAAATATTTCAACAGGAGCAGATAAATTAAAGCACCAAGCAAAATGAGCCAAAACTTAGTGGAATATCTTATTTTTCTGTCTCCTGTCAATTTATAGATTTCATTTCTCCTTTTCACTGGATTCCCCCTTTTGCTTTATAGTGCTCACTGATTACCTTTGATTGTTATTACCTCATCACTCCTCAGTACTTTTTCTTCACTCATTTCAAACCCAGTCTCCATTTGCTCCCTTTCTTCATCTTCTCACTATCTTTGGAATTATATTATTTCTTTCCAAACTCTTTGCCACTTTAAATTCCACCTTAACTTTTCCTTTTTTTCTGCTGCTTGGGGTGCTGCTTAAGAAAATCAGGAAACCTGGTGAAAAATCCTGGCCTCACTGAAGTCAATGGCAAAACTTGCATGAACATCAATGGTTTCAGGATTTATCCCTGGATTCCTATTCCTAGTTCTGCCACGGATTTTCTCTGTGACCTTAGGACGACCACTTCAGCCAAAATGTTCCAATGTGGGGAAGTATTTGATTAGCCTTTATACTCTAAACAAAGCAATGGTAACATGGGAGTGTCTAGTCTCAGATGATAAACTTCCAGCTCCATGGGACAAAACCTCATCAGATCTTACTCAGTAAAGAGTATCTTGGAAGAGTCATAAAGGGGGCCCGTTTGTAAAACAACTTGTATGTGCTTATAATTGTATGCAGAATGACACCAGTGGGGAGTCTTCTTACTATCTCATATTTGGACTTCAGATTTAAAAACTGGAGGAGTACTATTAGAAACAGTGACTCTGACCAAACACTCCAAAAACCTTATCTTAGAACAGGGGTCGGCAAACTTTGGCATGCGGCTCGCCAGGGTAAGCACCCTGGTGGGCTGGGACAGTTTGTTTACCTGCCGCGTCCGCAGGTTCGGCCGATTGTGGCTCCCACTGGCCATGGTTCAACACTCCGGGCCAATGGGGACGGCGGGAAGCCGCAGCCAGCACATCCCTTGGCCCTCGCCAATTCCCGTCCATCCTGTGCTTTGCTGCACATTGGACTAAACACATTTGCCATTCTTGCCTATCAACTGCCCTTCTATCCAAATCTTCCCATTTCATGTTGAGGTGCTTGATGTCATTCAGAAATGTTTGTTTCCATGTTATTCACTGTCTTCCTCTCTTTCTTCTTGTGTCTTCTGGCTTCCATTCAAGGGCAGTATTTGGTAAGCATTCTTTTACATTCTCAGCACATGTCCGAGGAACTTCTTTTGTAGATTATTTGTGAGAGGGTGCCTTGTCCAGTAATTTTGCTGACTTCTTCATTTGTCTTCCTATCTCTATATGTTATTTACAATATTCTTCTCAGATGTTTGTGATGAAATGCATCCAAGCTTTTGTGTATCTTTCTTGGTAAATTGCCATGTATCGCTGCTATATGTTGTGATGGCGATAACAATTGCTTTGTACACGTTCAGTTTTTTCTTGAGGGAGATGTTTTTGATTTGCCAGATGTTTTTGAGTCTTCCAAATGCAGCATTTGCCTGCTTGCCTCCTTAACAGAGTGAAAGGAAAGATGGATACCATCCTATGTGAACAATAATCAGGATTTAGATAAGGGAGATTGTTCACAGATGCTATTTTTACCCTAAAACAGATGATTGAGAACACAATTGAATTTCAAGGCAGTCATGATATCAATTTTGTGGACTTTCAAAAGGCATTCGATAGTGTAAACAGAGAAACTTTGTGGAAAATTGTGGAACAATATGGAATTTCAGCAAAATTAATCAACATAATGAAGGCATTCTACGCCAACTTAAAATGCTACATTAAAATGGAAAATGGATTGAGTAAGCCATTCAGCCTCAAGACAGGTGTAAGGCAGAGGTGCATCCAGTCTCCTTTTTAAAAATTGAGCAATTCAAGGTATTTGATCTAGACTTTGCTGACAACATTGCTTTTATCAATGAAGATGCAAACAGACTACAAAACTGCACAAACCAAATAAAAGAAGGAATGGAGAAGTTAGGTTTGAGCTACAATGCAAACAATTGTAAAGTAATGTTAATGGGGACTACAGGGATAGAAATCAAAATTGGAGAAGAGAAACTGGAGAAGGCGGACAATTTTTTTTTAACCTGAAAAAAACAGCTGTCTTTTAATTTTGCCTGAGCAACCAACATTCAAAAAAGCATCTGAATGTCACCAAACTCAGGCAGGAGGATCTCCCAAAATATTGCAGAGTGGTTCTGGATTGTACATACTACTAATATCTGACAAAGACTGCTGCCAAGATAAAGACTGGGAATAATATAACTTATAAACTAGCTGGGACCAGTTGGGAGCAGACACTCACACCTTGTCCCTCATCTTCTTAGCAGCTATTTCACGTTAGTATGGGCAGGTAGTGTACATACAAAACATGATGGTGTGCATCTGAACACTGCAATGAGATTGTCACAGTAGTTCTGAAATCAACTATGACAGTTTGGCTTCCTCCTCTCACCAATATTTTACCACCAGCCCACCGAAGAGAAGCAGCAATAACACTGGTCTACAATTTTTGAGAAGTCGTGTGCTTCGGAGATAAAATGTGCTATTTATTATGTATTTTGATGTGCTGAATTCAAATATGACAATTAAAACAACTGATTGGCTACTGTTTCTATGATATTTAAGTTTTTACATTTTATGTCTATGTATATTGTGTAGATAGTAGGGTTTTAATCATAAATTGTAAACCTAGGTCTTTTCATGTGTTTATGGTTGGTTTACATAATAATATTCCACCTGTCCTGTTTATGTAACACTTTAAAAATCAGCAAAAGGGTTATATAAATAAAATTTATTATGAAACAAAAGGCAAAAAACTATTATGTACATAGTTTAGTCCTATTCAGTATCTACTTGGCGCTTCTTGGCTTGTCTCTTGTATTCATTAAATGGAGCATCTCTTGTCACTGTCCAGCAATAGTCTGCAAGCATTGATGGGCTCCATTTGCCCTGACAGTGTTTCTCCATTGTTGCAATGTCCTGGTGAAAGCGCTCGCCATGCTCGTCGCTCACTGCTCCGCAGTTTGGTGGAAAAAAATCTAGATGAGAGTGCAAAAACTGTATCTTTAGTGACATGTATGCCTTGAGGAGTTTTTCCACCAACAACCTGTAGTTGTCTGCCTTGTTGTTTCCGAGAAAATTTATTGCCACTAACTGGAAGGCTTTCCATGCCGTCTTTTCCTTGCCACGCAGTGCATGGTCAAATGCATCATCTCGAAGAAGTTCACGAATCTGAGGACCAACAAAGACACCTTCCTTTATCTTAGCTTCACTTAACCTTGGAAATTTTCCATGGAGGTACTTGAAAGCTGCTTGTGTTTTGTCAATGGCCTTGACAAAGTTCTTCATCAGACCCAGCTTGATGTGTAAGGGTGGTAACAAAATCTTCCTTGACTCAACAAGTGGTGGATGCTGAACACTTTTCCTCCCAGACTCAAATGACTATTGGAGTGGCCGATCTTTCTTGATGTAGTGGGAATCTCTTGCACGACTATCCCATTCGCAGAGAAAACAGCAGTACTTTGTGTATCCAGTCTGCAGACCAAGCAAGAGAGCAACAACCTTCAAATCGCCACAAAGCTGCTACTGATGTTGGTCATAGTTTATGCACCTCAAAAGTTCTTTCATGTTGTCATAGGTTTCCTTCATATGGACTGCAAATGACCAACTGGAATTGATGGCAAAACATTGCCATTATGCAGTAAAACAGCTTTAAGACTCATCTTAGATGAATCGATGAACAGTCTCCACTCATCTGGATTGTGAACGATGTTGAGGGCTGCCATCACACCATCGATGTTGTTGCAGGCTACAAGATCACCTTCCATGAAGAATGGGACAAGATCACGGAACATGGAAACCCTAACATCACCTGCCAGGAGATTCCACTGCTGTAGTCTGGAGCCCAACAGCTCTGCCTTACTCTTGTGTAGTTCCAAATCCCTGACAAGGTCATTCAGTTCACCTTGTATTATGAGGTGTGGTTCAGAGGAGGAGGATGGGAGAAAATGTGGGTCCTGTGACATTGATTGTTCAGGACCAGAAGTTTCATCCTCTTCCTCGTCTGACTCAAGTGAGAATGATTCTGGTGCAGCAGGAACCGGCAGTCTTTCTCCGTGGGGTACTGGGCGTATAGCTGATGGAATGTTTGGATAATGCCCAGTCCACTTTTTCTTCTTTGACACACCTTTCCCAATTGGAGGCACCATGCAGAAGTAACAATTGCTGGTATGATCTGTTGGCTCTCTCCAAATCATTGCACTGCAAAAGGCATAGATTTCCTTTTCCTGTTCAACCACTGGCGAAGATTTGTTGCACAAGTGTTGCAGCATATGTGTGGGGCCCACCTCTTGTCCTGATCTGCAGCCAAAAGAAAGGTGATAGGCTTTTTTTAACCATAGTGGTTATACTGCGCTTTTGTGATGCAAAAGTCACTTCACCACAAACATAGCAGAAGTTATCTGCACTGTTCCCACAAGTACGAGGCATCTCTGGTCACTTTGGCTAAACAGAAATGTGTCCATTTGCAAAATCAAACACTGACAAATAAGAGAGCACGGCTGTCTGATTTCTAGAGCTGATATAGGGCAATTTGTTCAGCAGAGTGATGTAAGCTTCATTATGATTGCATCATCCATGACTTCTAGGAATAACATGATGCAATTCATATCATGTATGACGCAATACCAGCTTCAGATTGCATCATTCATTGTTTTACCTAAAAAGCAAGTACTGTCCAAACCCAGTCATAGATTTCTTCATAGATCCAGTCAAAGATGTGTTTTAGTCAGTCTGGTTTAAATTGAGATCCCTTCCCTTTATAACTCACTTATCCTCCACCATTCCCAAGTGAAGGGTCGTATATACTGACCCAATAGCATATCTTGAAAACTAGAGCCAATCAACAATTTTAATCATCATTTTCGTTCTCAGTGACCCAAAATTAGTAAAGTTTGACTACATTTATTTCAGAAGCATTTTGGCTGTAGAACAGTGTAATACAACCATGTGATAACAAACCCATCTGGAATACTGTGTACAATTCTCATAATGCATGTGAAAAAAAGATGAATTCAAATGGGAACAGGTGCAGAGAAGGATGATCAAGGGAATGAAGATCCTATTTTATGAGAAAAAAAACTAAAAGTGCTTGGCTTGTTCAGCTCTCTGTAAATACATAGGTAGAATAACACAAGGAAGAGAGAACTATTTAAGCTAAAGAAAAGAGATTGGCATCAGGAAAAATGGGTATAAATTGGCCATTAGTAAATTTAGACTGGAAATTAGAAGAAAGTTTCGACCCCTCAGAGGGGTGAGGTTCTAGAACAACCTTCTCGTAGTTTAAAAGTGGGAGCAAGAAATCTATTTTTTTAATATGGAGCTTAAACAAATATGAGCAGGATTGTCTTATGGAGTTGGCTTCATTAGAAAGGAACTGGAGTTGGTAACTTAGGAAGTCCTTTCTGGTCCTATTTTCTTATTACTTATTTCCAACTGTGGCTCCTTGGATTACAGTTTCCTCCAGTTTCTTGCTGAACATACCAACTCAAGGTAGCAATGCTATGTGATTTTTTTCATAGCTTTAATTTTAGATGAACCTTTGTGAATAAAAAAGTTAATCCCAATTGGATGTTTTCTTGCTTTTTTGGACTTGTCATACAAAAAAATTCTTTACTCTCTAGTACAGTTTTTCTTGTTTTAAATAATGAAAACAATAAAATATGATGTCATGGTTGGTTGGTTGGATTCTACCATCACTTTAAGAGATGAGTGTTCAGCTAGTGTTGACCTGAATTATGGGTTTATTTGTTTTATGGCTTCTCTCATGGGAAGTCCAATCCTGGATTTGCAAATGCAATCATGTCATATTTATAATAGTATTAAAAATAAAATCTGTGTTATTGATATTAATTATGAAAAAGCTGAAATAAAGCAGGTCATCTTATAGAATCTTGTGTGTGTTCATTAAAATATCTTCATAATGAGCACTATAACTTGCACTTAAATACCTTTCTGATTTATTAGAATTTAAACTTTTGTAGATTAGAAAGTTCAAGCATATTTTTTCATATTACTTTTGATCCAGTAAGTTAAGTGGTCTCTTAGGAGCTGTCTTTAGTATTTTAATAACTAGATGTAAAAATTGTTGGAAAAACATTACAATTTAGACCTTAAATTATTAACATTCTTAAAAATCACAATATTGCCAGGCATCCCAACACTACAATATTACTGACATTAACCTTTCCTACTTGCTTATATGCACTGTGGATTTTTTTTTCTATCACAGGTATATTTGGTGTATGTTAAGTTTTGTAAATTAATGTCAGTACTAACAATGTTTTATGAATCCTAATCACCTAGTAAACATAGAGTTTTGAACAAAATCCTTTCAACCACTACAATATTTTTAAATAAACAAAAACATACACAGACTAGGCTTTCACTCTACGAAACATAATAGAACAATGTTTAGAGTGACAACGGCATCATAGAATTTGAGAAGGCTTTTGATAGCATTCATAGGACCAGCCAATGGCGCATTCTGCAGGCATATGGAATCCCTTTCCGTATAATAAATATCATCAAAAGCTATTATTTCAACTTTATATGCAGTGTTGATCACAGTGAGCTCAATGTTGACGTCAAAACAGGAGTACGTCAGGGGTGTGTCATGTCTGCAATCCTCCTCAATATTGTCATCAACTGGGTAATGCGGCATACAACAGAAGACATACCAAGAGGCATTAAATGGACACCCTTCTCATCCCTTGAAGACCTGGACTTTGCAGATGATCTCGCTCTCCTATCACATACCCAACACCATAAAGAAGAAAAAACAACTTGACTCAATGCATTCAGCCAGCAAATTGGGCTGAAAATCAAACACAATAAGACAGACATCATGACCTTTAATACTGCCTCACTGTCACCAGTATGGATAGAGGATTATGTTCTCACCAATATAGAAACTTTCACGTACTGGGGCAGCAACATCAGCCAGGATGGTGAAACAAGCCAGGACATTTGGAACAAAATTAATAAAGCCAGGAAAACTTTCAGGAGCTTAAATACAGTCTGGACATCATCGGCATACAGAACCAAAACCAAACTCAAGATTTATCAGAGCTGCATACTTTCAACATTATTTTATAGTGAAGAAGGCTGGGGAATGAGAAAGTAAGGCATGTCCAAATTGTCTTCATTCCATACAACCAGCCTAAGAAAAATCCTCTGTATCTTTTGGCCCAGAACAATCTCAAACCAAGATCTATTGACACAGTGCAACTAAGAGGATATGAGCACCATCGTTGCAAGGAGGCATTGGAGATGGATTGGCCATGTGCTTCGGATGGAAACTGATTCCATCACCAGAGTAGCAATAAGATGAACACCTGAAGGCAAGTGAAAATGAGGCCACCCAAAAACAACATGGTGAAGAGCTGTGGAAGCCAAGCTGAAAAACTTGGGGCACAGCTGGGGAACCATTGAAAGACTTGCCATAAACAGACAGGAGTGGAGGAGCTTCATCACTGCCCTAAATGCCAGAGGCATAATAGAAACATAATAGAAACATGATGATGTTGAACAGATGTATACGTATGGCTTAGTTAGTTCTTTTATCACCAAAAGCCAAGATAGTACTCAAGTTCTGTTAGTAGATGATTTTTACATTTCTTTATATGATATTGTAGTAAGTGGGCACAAACTGGAAGCTAAATATGAAGTTTTAACGCTAACTCAGTTTTCTTTTTGTTGGTTTAAGACAGAAACGTTTTAAGTTAGTTAATATTTGCTGTTTGAGAATGTCTTAGAGGAAAATGGAAATACAAGAATCTGTAAAAGTTCCTTTGTTGCAGGTGTGTGTAGGGCCATGTGTCAGGTTGCTTCCTATGTCAGCTTGTTCTTGTTAAATGAAAATTAAAGGGGAAAGAAAGTGGGTTAGAACAGTGAGAAACATGGGTTTGATTCTAACCTTTATCCATGGTTTGGAAGCTAAACGAATCAAGATATCTATATGCAAATCTTATGACTTACCTGGTAGGGGTGGAATGTGCTGCATGACTAGCACAGTTCATAATCAGAAATGGCAAAGGGAATGAATTGGATATGTTTCCCAAGTTGATAAGTATCTAAGCATGTGAAAACTTGGGGCTTGGATGGGTCATGCCTCTACCTAATCCTTCTGCATGGCCCATCAAGCTGACTATATACTTGCCACAGAGGATAAACTGCACTCTCCTTACATAAAGGCTGGCTTATGTGCTGAGGAACAGAGGCAGAATTCTCAAATAGTACACCTGCAGCAGTGTAATTATACCTTGAAACTTCTCTTTTTCATCTTGTTCCAACCTTTTGAGCAAATTTATTCTACAGTGGATGTGAATGGTAGTTCCTCCATAATTTGTAAAATTACTTCAATTTTAACAAAAATCTACTTTTACGTATTCATAATTTACCTGTAATAATTTGCTACAGGCTGAAACTTAACAATGAAATTTAATCATGTGAGATGAGACCTTAAGGGCCTTATTTAGCTCTCATCTATCCCTCTTATTTACAGCAGTATGAAACCAGAATCAGGACTAAGTGCCCATTATTCTATTTTGAATAAAATCTCCCCTCCCTGTCAAATAAATAAATAAATAGAAGCTAGAGTAGGATTTTTTTTCTCAAAAACTGATTTGTACCTTAAACTTTAGAATCAAATTTGCTGTTTAAAACCAAATTTTGCAAACAATAAGACATAAAGGAATTAGGTATTTTTGTTATTTTGAAGAAATATGTATATTACATATAATATATATTGCTAATTTTGAAGAAAATGTTCTTGTGAAATGTAACTTTATAAATTATCTCCTGTCATATGAATTTGTTTTGCCCCCAAAAGCTCTATTTTTATGATATTGTTACAAATTTCAGTCCCACTCTTAGGGTACATCTACACTACAGGGGGGAGTCGATTTAAGATACGCAAATTCAGCTACGTGAATAGCGTAGCTGAATTCGACGTATCGCAGCCGACTTACCCCGTTGTGAGGACGGCGGCAAAATCGACTTCTGCGGCTTTCCGTCGGTGGCGCTTACTACTACCTCCGCTGGTGGAGTAAGAGCGCCGATTCGGGGATCGATTGTCGCGTCCCGACGGGACGCAATAAATCGATCCCCGAGAGGTCGATTTCTACCCGCCGATTCAGGCGGGTAGTGTAGACCTAGCCTTAGAGTGCAATTCTGAACTATTATACAATCATTTAAATTAAATAGTCAGTTCTGGAACCAGGAAGCATAGAGGAGAATGGAACTAGCACAGATATCTGCCAAATCTCGCTGGTAAGGACAGAAGGGGAAATGGAGCTTATAGAACATAAGAATAGCCATACTGGGTCAGACCACAGGTCCATCTAGTTCAGTATCTTGTCTTCCAATTACAGCCAATACCAGGTGCCCCAGAGGGAATGAACAGAACAGGTAATCATCAAGTGATCCATCCCCTGTCGACCATTCCCAGCTTCTGGCAAACAGAGGCTAAAGACACCACCCCTGTTCATCCTCGCTAATGGCCATTGACGGACCTATCCACCATGAACTTATCTAGTTAGTTTTGGCCTTCACAACATCCTCTGGCAAAGAGTTCCACAGGTTGACTCTGCGTTGTGTGAAGAAGTACTGCCTTATGTTTGTTTTAAACCTGCTGTCCATTAATTTCATTTGGTGACCCCTAATTCTTGTGTTATGAGGAGTAAATAACACTTCCTTATTTACTTGCTCCACACCCATCGTGATTTTATAGATCTCTATCATATCTCCCCTTAGTTGTCTCTTTTCCAAACTGAAAAGTCCCAATCTTATTAATCTCTCCTCATACAAAAGATGTTCCATACCCCTAATCATTTTTGTTGCCCTTTTCTGAATATTTCCAATTCCAATATATCTCTTTTGAGATGGGGTGACCACATCTGCATATAGTGTTCAAGATGTGGGCATACCATGAATTTATCACTTGATGTGCTCAATTAGTAAGACATGATCAATGAAGAATGCAGGGTCTTATCCAAAATTATCTGCTCACAAACAGAGCAACAGATCCACCTCTGTATTTTAACCCTGGCAAATTTGTTTTGCTTATGTAAAACGTGAGCTCCCCACCCTGAATACACTGCACTGCAATTCCTGTTCCCTCCCAAAAGCTGAGAATCTGGAAAACAGCACCCAGCCCAGAGGATAAACTCTATATCCAATTAGATGAATGACAGCATCAAGGACTTCTCTACCTACTTAATCAAATCGGAGGAATTAATCCAAAGGGCAACAGATTAGCCCAGGGATCGGCAACCTTTCGCCCACGGCACGCCAGGGTAAGCACCCTGGTGGGCCAGGCCAGTTTGTTTACCTGCCATGTCTGCAGATTCAGCCAATCGTGGCTCCCACTGGCTGCGGTTCACCGCTCCAGGCCAATGGGGCAGCGGGAAGCGGCAGCCACCACATCCCTCGGTCCACTCTGCTTCCCGCAGCCCCCGTTGGCCTGGTATGGCGAACCGTGGCCAGTGGGAGCTGCGATCGGTCAAACCTGTGGACGCGATAGGTAAACAAAGCGACTGGCCCACCAGGGTGCTTACCCCGGCGGGCCGCGTGCCAAAGGTTGCCGATCTCTGGATTAGCCCCTTAAGTAGCTTTAAAATAATTCTCTGACCAATCCCTTTCGATTCAAGATTCTGGAAACCAGACCATGCAGATCATCCTGGGCAACTGGACATGAATGTTATGTATGGATGGAGTGGGAAACTACAGCCTTCTCTAGCAGTATCCCTCCAAAACTGAAAAAGAAAAAAAAAAATCCACAGAAAGTGCTGAGAGCTATACCTACAACTCCTTGGCATTTTACATCCAACACTATCCACAGCTGCTTCAATGCATTTGTGTCTGTGCCACTGTGGAGAATAAGGGAAATAACTGTATTATTCTCTATAAATATCATGTATTATTTTCTATAAATATAATGCTCATCAAGGTTAATTGATGAAACAGTGGGGAGAGTTGTTTATTCTGCCATTTAGGCCAGCAAGGTTTACTTTTTCCAGGCCTATGTCAAGGATCAAAGGGAATATTAAAATCTTAAAGGTATACCTACCTTGCACTCTAATCCCAAGCTCTGAATCAGGTTTGAGCCAAAGTCCACCTCCTGTCCACACACAAATCAGCATGACTTGGTCAGCAAGCACTCAGGACCTAGGTCCTAATACTCTGCTGGAGGGGGCGTGTCAGAGACCAAGTCCCACTGTGAATCAGGTCCAAGCCCTGTCATTTTGCAATTTGGTTGCAAGGCAAGTTGAAGATTCGAGTCAGAGGGTCTGTGTAATGCAGTATGGATGTGTTATTTCAGCTGTGAGACCCTGGTCCTGCAACTGTAAATCCAGATTTTCAATGAAGTCTGGATGCTCAAGTGCAAGCTTGGAAACACAGAGTCCACAAGCCACGGTCCCACAGACCCAGGTTTAAAAGTAGTATAGCCATACCCAAAGATGCTGGGTGGGCAGAAAGGCGAGGGGGTTGTGAGCATGCTGACAGACCCCTTTTTGGGGGAGAACTCACAGCAAAAATGCTGCAGAAGGTATGAATCTCAGAGCCAGAGATGGGATTAACTGGCTGAAGGGAAAATACAAACGCTAACAAAGAAAGATGAAGGTGGAAGTAAAACCCATGCATATTTGTTGTTTTATCCCTGCTCTCTGTGTGTTTTTTACCATTGGGTGAAAGAACAAATAATGCTTTGTTTGGAACAATCTGTTTGAGAGTCACTTTAATCAGCCACTGTCACAGGCTCCCTGAGTGAAAGGTTGATAAACCCAATTGGGCTGTCATGTTAACACATTTGGGAAGCAGGGTGTGGGCTGCTGTGTGGAGACCAGTCCCAGAATGATTGAGGCCTTGAGGAAGGTGAAGGAATCCAGGCCTGCCGCCTGAGGGGTCTACTTGAGAGGGACAAAAAAGGATGTAAAATGCAGCTCTTTCTGTAAGTGTGATACCCAGCAATGGCAATGTGTCTCCTGACTGAGCTATGCTGCTGGGTGGGAGAGAGATGAAAGGAAGGAAATAGGAGCAATGCACAGAATCATAGAACCATAGGGTTAGCAGGGACCACAAGGGAGCTCTTAGCTCAGATGTGGATTTCCACATGGCTCTTGAGGCATCACCGTAGTTAATAGACCACTACCACTGTTTTCTCTGCTATCTTATCCAAGCAGCTACAGATCTCCCAAGATGGGCTAATGAACATTTCCCACATAAATTATCCCGTTTTGAGTTATTTCAGGGGAAAGTATGATAGAGCCCCTCATATGTAATGTACTTACCCAGAAAGGTCACCTCATGTTCAACTTCTGGGTTTTAGTGTAGTTCCACTGATTATCTAATTTGCCAGCTGGCCGAGGCATAGGGTAGACTTGCCAGAATTCACATGGACTGAGTCATTTGTTCAACAGTGATTGTAAAACAGGATTCTTGTGTCTCCAAGTTCTTTTCTCCAAGCTCGAAGCTCATCTGAACAGTGCCGCTTCAATAATTTATTGAAGGGTCTCTCTGTTGTGACCAAAATCTGTTGAGTTCAGCAGGGCCAAAAGGAAACTGATGCTGGTTCCTTCATTCTCTACTTAACTGTGCCCCAGACCTAACACAAGTTAGAACCGTTGGGAATGGTTAGTCTCTAACCCCCACTGTGCCATTTGTGCTCGGGCTCTGGTGGAGGAGTATCATAGGACCTAGCTATGTCAGCTCTATGTCTGCTGGGGACTGCTTCCCTGCTGGGGAGATATAGGATGACCAGACAGCAAGTGTGAGAAATCGGGATGGGTGTGGGGGGTAATAGGAGCCTATATAAGAAAAAGACTCAAAAATCGGGACTGTCCCTATAAAATCGGGATATCTGGTCACCCTAGGGTGATATAATTATTTCTTCTTTCTTTATGTGCCTTAATGGCATAGAGGGAGCACATCAGATTGGTGATTCTGCTCCTAAAGATATTTTAAAATAAGCAAATTAAAATTAATGTAAAAACATAGGTGGAAATTGACACAACAAAAACTATATGGAATAATTTAAAATTGAGAGAACCCAATAGAAGCAACCACATTAAATTAAACCCCCAGTCCTGATGGACTGAATATCCCAAGACATGGACAATGAGACATGAAACCTTTCAAATCTAGGTTGTTGGTTAAGAATAATATACTATATATCTCACCAGAGACTTCATTTCTTGGCTGAAGAGATGATGTCTTCCCAAGCGTTTCTCAAAATCTTTGTTTTTGTAATATGCAGTAGGTTTTGTAAATGATTTTCCAATAAAATGGATTACTGAAAATCTGAAATAAAACCCTCCAATGACCTCTGTAAGTTTCATGAACAAAAATCTATTGTATGTTCACATGGTGAGATTTTTGTATGTACCTATCATTAGCTTTTCCTGAAAGTCATAGAGGCTCATTGTCAGAATTCAAATAAAAATGCTGACCTTAACACCTGAGGATTAGATTCTGTAACCCTTACTCCTTTGGGTAGCACCTCACTTAGGAAATACTACCAGTGATACCAGTGGGACTGTGTGTTGAAGAATGGTACTATTCAACACAAACAAAGCTGGCAAAATCTGGTCCCTAAAGGAGTGGGAGAGCTGTTGAGCTTCCTAGCTCATCCATTTAACTATCTCGTTCCATGCCTTCCTTGAGCTTCTATTCAAGAATTTCCTCTTAAAATAAACTCTTTGCACAACATATAAAAAGAATATGCTGCCCCTTTGAAGCTGTTTGGAAACTCCTTGGGGCTGTGTTTTCTCATTTGTTTGTATATGCCGAAATACAAGGCTGCTATTCAAACAATAATAGTATCAAAAGTATACTGTTCACAAGAGTACTGAAAAAAGGTCCATCTTGGGCCTGCTGTTCCTTCTAGCTATCATCCTGATGATGTACTACTCCAAGGCATCCCCAGCACAGCAGTGATCAGAGCTGTCGCTGATTATGCATCAATGGCATACATCATTATAATACATCTATTCTACGGATGTGCCATTATAGTACATATTCACGGCAACAGCTGGCAAAAAAAATACCTCAGGGAGACATATTTAAGAAAAAATAGTCAGATGGAGAGGATGCTGGCAACAGATTAAAGATATTGTAGAAATGGGTAAAACCTACTGTTTTTAGAAATAGACTCAAACTAAACCTCCAGGTCCAAACAGCCCACCTGTGTGGGTTAAAATAACAGAATGTGGATTTTGATTTATTTTATGTCCTCTCTCTAAGGAGCCAAATCAAAACCATGAATTTGAACAAACCACAGACTTGAGAGGGATGGTTAAATCATAACCCAAATTTCTGACAGAATCCTCTCTCTAGTTATTTCAGTTGGTTAAAAATGGAAAGGGACTGCAGTAAGTGAGAGGGTGATCTTGTGTTTAAGATAGTTGACTACCATCCAAGAGAAGTCCATTCTCCCTCTGGTCCTACTACAGATTTCCTATGTGTTTCTGAGCTAGTCATTTTAAGAAAAAGTTTTGTAAGTAGCCTCTAGTTGTGTATTCCTCATTTTCTGAGTACCAAATTGGCACCTAAAGCTTGGTATTTCAGAAATTCTGAGCATTCATATCAGTAACTGAAGTCAATGGATGTTGCACAGAATGTCTGGTAGCTAGACCGTGCACTCTAGAAGAATGAGCATCTGGCACTCCTGAGTTCCAGTCCTGGCTGTGCCACTGGCTATGTTTGTCTCTGAGGAAGTCTCTGCATTTCTGTCTCAGTTTCCCCACTAGTAAATACTTTTTCACTGCAGACAGAATTCATTTATTAATATTTGTATAGTGCTTTCAATCTGTATAATATATAGCACTATAAAATGCTAAATACTCAGAAAAAAATTAGTGGACAATGGACAATTTTTTATCTTAATCCTTGTATGTCTCAATTCCCAAGGTGTTAAATGGGAGTAATAATACTTTCCTATCTTATAGAATTGTTGTGAAGATTTATTTGTTAATGTTTGTCAGACACACTCATATACTACAGTGATGTGCACAACAGAAAAGTCTATGAGGAAATTAATATTTCTGTATTCAGAGTATGGTTTGAATAGCGTGCAGTAAAATAAGGTCTAGGGCAGGGGAGGGCAAACTTTTTGGCCTGAGGGCCACATTGGGTTTCGTAAATTGTATGGAAGGCTGGTTAGGGAAGGGGATCGTGGCCCAGCTGCCACCTCCTATCTGCCCCTCCTACCCCATCCAACCCCTCCATTCCCTGACAGCCCCTCTGGGACCCCTGCCCCATCCACACACCCCTGCTCCCTGTCCCCTGACTGGCCCCAGACCTCCGCTGCCCCATCCAAACCCTCCTCTCATTCCTGATGCCCCGCCCGTGACCCCTGCCCCATCCAATCACCCCTTCTCCCTGTCCCAGCACTGGGTCAGGCTGGGCTCTGCAGCTGCTCTGCTCCAAGAGCTCACAGCCCCGCTGCCCAGAGCATTGTGCTGGCGGTGGAGCGGGTGAGAGCTGAGGCTGTGTGGAAGGGGGGACAACAGGTGAGGGGCCAGGGGCTAGCCTCCCGGGCCAGGAGCTTGGGGGCCGGGCAGGATGGTTCCGCAGGCAGGATGTGGCCGCGGGTCGTAGTTTGCCCACCCCTAGTATAGGGACATAGACTGAATGATGTGGATAAAAAGAAATATTTAACAATTGTCTCATTCCCTGAATATTTTCGGTCTTGTGCACTTAATAAGGCAAGAATCCTGTGAAAAGATTGGTATGTGATCATGTAAATAAAGACTGTACCATGAAGTGTATGCATGAAAGGCTGATTTTTAGATTATCTGGCCAAACTATCATTAGCATTTCCTAAATCTTCGGTGCTTCACTTTGCAACTTTAATACATTGTTTTTATCTATACTCTTTTGTATATAATATGTACATAGATCTCTCTTTTAGTGCTGGTATTTTATTTTTTCCAGTGCTAAGTATGATTCTTTTGCTAGTTCTTTAGTAAATATACTTCTTCCACCTCGTGTCTATCAGGAGAGAGTATTTTTCCCCTGGGCAGCTGGGGCAGACGTTGAGGGAAACTTGTCACAAGGCCTCGTGAGCCATAATAATAATTTAAAATGGACAGAACTGGCAGCCAGAGCCATCAACTTATTGTGCTTCTATTTAGCTCTCATGAGATGCATAGTGGCCACAGGCTTTGAATGCATATGTTACAAAAATGTATATTTCATCAGTTATTGCTGGAGGGTGGCTAAATCAAACCTACTACTAGTAGTTACCTATACAAGAGGTTCCTTAGAGTTTCATGAGTACTAAACTCTATTAGGCCATGTCAACACTATAGCAGATACAGCAGCACAGGCCAAGTTCCGCAGGACCGTCTGTGACTCCATGACATAGTGCTTTAGGAGTTCACACTTGTTACTGGGTTGGAGAAATCTAATTATAGAACATACAACCAGTTTGGGGTTTCTGTCCTGTTTTATTGACAGTCTGCCCTGAGATTGGCACACATCGTCATGAGCCACTCCAGATAGCATAACAGAGGTTATTCACAGATGATGGTATTACTTCATGTAAGGATTTCAGGATGATGCTCATATTCAGTATAAAGTTCTTCCCAATAGGGAAGTATCCCTGAATGATTTCAGCATTTATTATATCAACCAGCTGGTTGGTTGGTCACATGTTATTGCCCAAATTTTATCTATATTACATTTGCCTGCTTGTTCCTGTAAATTTGTTACATAATCATCTTTTAGGTCCTGTGCACAACAGATGGAAAATACAGCCACTGATGTGTGAATGGGAGTTAGGCACACTAGCCAGGTACTGCAGGATGTAAAACTAAGTCTGCTTCCCAAACTAAAGCATTCTATAACATTTCTAAATGCTAGGCCACAACTTTTACTGCAAGAGTTTTGAGGCAATTATACAAACAAATTCACCCTCTATAGTAAACACCAGTGAGTTTTTTATACTCTCATAATCTAGAGACAGGAACAAAATGTTTGCAGTTTTCCTGTCTCTCCAGAAGAAAGGAAACCTTTGCAAGTACAATTGTGTTTTTTTTAGTGGTGTCTTTTGACAGCACTGTAATCACTTTCAAAAATGCTGGTGGTATTATACTAGATATACCTGTAGTACTAATTTCATCTAAGAGCAGCAGGAAAAGTACAGTGCAGGTTCCAAAACTTCTCACAAATACTTTCTTGTGTAGAAAGTTGTAGAGTAATTGTTTAGATAATTCTCAAGAAATCAGATACACTTTAAAGGTATACAGGTTAAACATAAAATAGATTGATAAAAAGGATAATTTGACAAAATATACAAATTGGTGATTATGAATGATCAGATGCAAACACTTCCTGAGATGAAAACTTAGAAGTTGACCATCATGCAATTTGTCTTTGGAAAGTTCCCCCCCTGTGCAATTAGAGACTAGATTTAATCTATAGTCTCAATAGATCACTTTCATTTGTAATTTTTTAACAAACTAGTATTAATAGTTTTTATTATCTTATTTTTAGTGTTGAAAACTATAGTTCAGAAATATATAATTATTACATTTGAAACATACCACTATGAGAGAATGTACCCCTGTCCGCACCCTATATACGGTTGTAATAATCTTTGTATAAATTATGCCTTATGAGGTGTTATCTGCAAACTCATGACTTGCTGGTGAGTATTGTCTAGCTCAGGGATCAGCAAACTTTGGCACCCCAGGGTAAGCACCTGGCAAGCCGGGCCTGTTTGTTTACCTGCTGCTTCTGCAGGTTCGGCCGATCACGGCTCCCACTGGCCGCGGTTCGCCGTCCCAGGCCAATGGGGGTGTCTGGAAGCGGCAGCCAACACATCCCTCAGCTGCTCCACTTCCCGTAGCTTCCATTGGCCTGAAGCAGCGAACTGCAGCCAGTGGGAGCTGTGAACGGCCAAACCTGTGGATGCGGCCGGTAAACAAACCAGCCCGGCCTGCCAGGGTGCTTACCCTGGTGAGCCATGTGCCAAAGGTTGCCGATCCCTGGTTTATAATATATAACTAATCTATTGTTGTATGGAAAGTAAATAAGGTTTTTAAAATGTTTAAGAAGCTTCATTTAAAATTAATTTAAAATGCAGAGCCCCCTCCTGGTGGCCAGGACCCAGGCAGTGTGAGTGCCACTGAAAATCAGCCTGTGTGCTGCCTTTGGCACACGTGCCATAGTTTGCCTACCCCTGGTCTAGATAAAATACATGTGGCAAGCTTGCATGTGAGTTATAAAATTTCCTTGTATAATGTTATTAGCACATGTTTCAAATCACAGCAGAAATTGGCAAGCAGGTGTGTCTCAGACAAAGGAATGTGTATTCTTCTTAATTTGCATTTAAGCAGTAAAGCAAGTCATCAAGCAGGAAGGGTAGATAAAATAAATTGAAACAGGTGAGAAAAAGCAGCAAGAAACATCCTTCTCCATAGACTTTTTGTCTCCAGAATATCAGCTTGAAATGTTTTCTAAGAGGGGATTAACACTATAAAAAGGAGGGACAAACATTCCCTGGCATCCCCTCCTCCTCCTCCTCTCCCTGTCCATTGATTCATTGCACCAGAAGGGATAAAGAAAACAGCTACTGAACTGGATAAGGGGTCCTAGCCTAAGAAATTTGGTCAGTAAGACTTCTGAGCATGTGGTGACAAAACTTTGCTTTGAATTTAACATAATTTGTTAAGTTAAGCAGCAGTTGTGTTTTATCTTTATTATTCTTGTAGCCATTTCTGACTTTTATGCCACATTACTTGTACACATTTAAAATCTCTCTCTTTGTAGTTACTCAACTTGTTTTTATTGGTTTATCCAATCCAGTATGTTTACATTGAAGTGCCTGTGAAACTCCATTTGGGGTAACAAGGTGTGTGCATATTATTTCTATTAAAGAAATACAGACTTTATATGAATTTGTAAAGAACTCAACCACAATTTTATTACTATTGAGTTACTCAACCTGCTCTGTATCACAGAAATGTGGCTGACCAACAGAAGAGGACCAGTGCTAGATCTCCTTGTGACTGCAGGAAACCCTATTTGTCACGTATCCAAAGAGGCCAAATATAGGCATGCAATAACCATTCTATTCTTTTCCAGGCTCAAATGCAAGAAAAACCTCTTGAAACAAAATCACTTTTAAGTGCATCCTCATAATCTGTGAGTCTAGAGATAAGAATCCAGCTTCTCTATAAAGCTTCAGACACCAAAGGCTTACCAGAAGCTCTCACTACTATGTTGTATGGCGATGAAGCTAAGGAGTAGAGCTGGATGAAATTTTTTGGACTAAAAGTTTGTTCACAATAAAAAATGCAGTTTCACTTCTACCAAAACTATTGCAAATTCATATAAAGTTCACAGAACAGTATCAAGTGAACAAAAATGTCAAAATGTTTTGGTAACGTTGAAATGAAATATTTTGTTTCTACTAAAATAATGTTATATCTTTCAGGCATTTTTGACAACAGCAAACAAGGGATTCACAAAACAGCAGCATCATCAGCAGGAGAGGATGGAACTGTTGCTGTCACTACCACCTTTCTCATAAGCATCAGCCCAGCAGTTGGCCCCTCCAGTGTGATGTTTTCGGCCACTGATTGCCACTGTCATTGATCCAAGGGGACAGAACTGAAGAGTCTGAATCAATCAGACCTGCTGAGGAAACTATGGGGACTGTAACCCAGCACCTGGATCTATGTGGAATGATGCAGTTGTCCTACTCTCATGTCCAGGTCCTGGGTTACAGTCCCCAGGGTTTCCTCAGCAGGTCTGACTGACTCAGACCCTGCAGTTCTGTTCCTTTGGGTCAAAAATGTCTGAAAGATAAAACAGTTTTTTAGTAGTTCCATTGAAGTCAGTGAAGCTACATCAACGTACATCAGCTGAGGATCTGGATCATAGTAATACCCTCCCCACCAGCTAAAAGACACTTATGTATCAGCAACTAATGTATGTAGATATTTAAGAGCATAAAAAAGGCAGGATCATTTCACATCTGCAAGATTTCTATGCCTGAAGTGAAATACCTGGGTCATTGTTTAAAATTATATTTTACACTTTGACTAAATACAATGTGAAGGATCTCAGCCCTGCTTTGGAACCAGAAGAAACATATAGTTAAGTAACTCTTGCATGCAATTCAGAAAGTGTCTGTTACCAAATAACAGTTGAACAATACAAAGAACTCAAAAAAAAAAAAAAAATCACGGGTAGATAAAGCTATTCAGATGTGAATAGCACATTATCATCAAGTGAATAACAGAATGGAATATCATTTATCATTGTCAGTAACTGACAACTCATGCACAATGCAAAAGACTGTTGATTACTGAATAATTTTGAATAATTTTCAAATATAACTTTACAAACTGCCTTAACTATCCCATTATATTTATTTTAATAATGTAACACTTTATTCTACTTTCCCATTTACTTTGCACATGTTTTGTCTCATTTCCTCATTATTTTTTAATTGTCAAGGTAAAAAAATAGCAACAAAAATAATTTGCAAATGCCTGGTACAGCTTTGAGATGGATTTTACCTGGTGCTGAATGCCTCCTGTAGGGTACTGAATGGTTTCAATTTCCAGAGAATCCAATACATGTTCTAGGTACTCAGCACCTTCTTAACAAGGTACTGAGTATCTCATTCACCTCACATAGAGCTTTATTCCTATCAAGAGAGAGAGAGCACATTTATTTTAGATGTAATTTGTTCTTCTGCTAACTAGAATAGCACATCCTAAATATGTTTATAAAAACAGTAATTTCTAAAACCAGGTGCAACTGACAAAAAACTGCAAATTACAACAAAATCAATTCAGCAGCTCTGTAGTTGATTGGGTTACTGTTAGGGTTATTATTATAAACTCTGTTTTCTGGGATATATAATTGAACTATAAATGTTTTACAAACATAAAATTAATGTACATACAACATACAAAGCTTTAGCCCCAGAGATAACTTCCTTTCCAAATGTGATCCATTTCATGGATTTAGAGTTGCAAAATCACCCAGAATCCCTCCAATTGGAATTCATGTTTTAGGATGTATCTTTAATTCAGGATGCACAAAATTAAAATAATTAATAGAAGTTGAAAGCATTAGTGACAAATTCTGTCATCAGTTATGCACACATAAGTCCAATTCAATTCAATGACAGATACAGGCATATAACTGCAAAATGATTTGGCCCTTATTGTTAGCTGGAAGGAAGCAAAAGATATCCCACACACAGATACAGGGGATTAAAAATTCAGTGGCTAAATAACTATCCTCCATGTTTTTAAAATAAATATTTAGGCTCCTTTCTTTGAATTATGTAGGATTCCCTCTCTGTAGGAAACCCTAGGGCACCTACTGGGCTAGATAGAACTTTGGTCTGATCCAGTATGGCTGTTCTGATGTTCTTACGTTCTAGTATAAACTCCTATTCTACCTATAGCTCCTATTCTACCTCCAGCTTCTGGGCACCGATGCAGAAGGCATGGCCAGGGAAATTTGCAAGGGTATTTTTCCTATACTCTTGCAAACCCCAGTTGCTGGAAGACTCCAGAGGCCATGGGCAACTAGCATGACAGATTTACCTATATGAAGTGATAACAGACTTAATAAATGCAACATAGAAGAAAATATACTTTCAGTTTAGATTTTTTAAAATAGATTAAGGAAATCCAGAGAAATCCAGAGACATAAAACAAAACAAAAGCATTGCACACACTCACAACACTCACAACATCTCCCTCAGAGAGAAAGCAGAGTGTCTCCTTCAGTCTGCAAGTCCTTTGATCTTGAATTTTCTTACAACTAAAGGTACAGTATGCACCAAAGAAAGAAAGAATCACATTGCATACACTACAAAGATCAGAAATTCAGTCTTTAGGACTGATAAGGTCATTAAACAGACATTTACAGAGTTACTGTATCTTGAACAATAGAAATTGTTGGTGTATGACTAAGTTTGATTTCTATATGCATATAGTTATCATGAAAGCTTTTTTAGAAAAATTATGATTAAAGAACTGACCAGTATCCCCAGCTTTTGCTGGATAGACCCTTTGTGGATAATTTCTGACGATTTGGACCTTTTATGCCTGAAAACTTCTTCCTCCTCAAAGATACCTAGTTATCTCATTACCAATACACTCTCTTCTTGCTTCAATTCTGTTTCTCTATTGTAAAGTTCTGCCAAATTTATAAGATGTAATGACTGAAAGCAAGGCAAGAAGAAAAATGTCTTTTTATCTTAGGTTGGGTGGTTAGATGAGGAGCAGAACAGAATAAAGGGAAGACAGAGTTATGGTTGCATTTAATGATTTGAAAAATCAACTGGTCTCTAAAGAGAAAACTAGAAAGTTAAGAAAGTATGTAAGTTGTAGCACATGAATTTTTTTTAATGTATTTGTGAAATTTTCTTTTTAAATTATGGGCACTGAATTTCTCTGGTTTCAGACGTATTACAAGATAAATTGCATTTTAAAAGAAAAGAGTCTTTGATGGAAAAGACTTTTAATTAAAACTATCTTTGTAAAGAAAACATAAGGATCAAATATTTATTTTCAGTGTGTGTTAGAAATCAGACATCTTTGGAGTAAAAGAGAAGATGTCAACAACAGTAGTGACCACATTTGAAAACTTTCTTCCATTTTGCAAGATTATACCGCTTTGAGAGATATTCCCCGAAAGCTGGCATTAGTTTTTACTGTTGGATCCTATGTCCATTGAAGTCAATGTCAAAACATTCATTGACTTCAACTGTGTAGAATCGAGCCCTTTATTCCTTGTAGAGCTGATCAGCTTTCACAAACTGGTCGAACTTTTAAGTGCACTCAGTCACTACTTTTGATTTAATGTTTAAAATAGATATCAGCTCACAGGTACCTCAATTCTGGAGTATAGCTGACAAAATGAATTTGTGGACTAAAGAACCAAAATATATCTCTTAAATAAAACTATTCGAAGAATATGAATTTATTAAAATTAGAAATGACTGCAGTATGTTGATTCTGTATGTATTGTTGTAGCTGTGTTGGTCCCAGGATGCTAGAGAGACAAAGTGGTGAGGTAATACTTTTATTGGAACAACTTCTGTTGGTGAAAGAAACAAGCTTTTGAATTTACACAGAGCTTTTCTTCAGGTCTGGGAAACGTATTCAGAGTGTCAAAGCTAAACACAAAGTAGGACAGATTGTTTAGCATGAGTAGCTAACACATATTTTAAGGGACCATTCAAGGTGGGGGTCCCAATAACACTTCTGCAATGATAGGGGGAAAAATAAGAGGAGGAGCAGTTTGGGGAACAGGGGGTTGTTAGTAGGATATAGATTATTATAATAAGCCATAAATCCAGTGTCTCTGGGTATTGACAGATTACTCTCCTCGAATATGGTTAAACTGAGTTAAAGGGACCAATTATAGATTATTATATTGGAGCTTAGATCTAAAAGAATTTAACATGGAAATACTCCATTATCAAGGGGAAAGAAAATGTAGTGGTGGATGCCTTATCAAGAATAGGGAGACCGTGGAACGTAATCAGGAGTGTCGGTGACACCCCTTCCTACAGCATTCTTGCATTGACAGATCAGGTGCCAGCTTTTTCAAAGGCTTTAGGCATCAGCCGAGCACTGACTAATTCATTGCTGGACACCAGTCCATTTCACCTGTGTGTTAGTATGATTAAAATGGGTATTGAACTTATAACAATGTGTTTAGACTTTATGAAATGCTTATAAATTGTTGCATGCATTAATCTCACTTATAATATCTTTATCACATGCTATAAGGTAATATTTAAGTTTTTGCTTTATGACTGTAAAAAATGTTTGCTTTGAAACCATGAACCTGTCAGGAGGAATGATCTCCGGCTCATCAAGAAGGCCTATCAAAACTAACTTGGTCACTGTGGGACATCACTGTGCAAAGACTTTGTTCATTGTCCCCTCACACCCATGAAAAGGCTATGTGGAAAAGGAAATAAAAATAGGCTGACAAGAAATGTTTTCATCTTTTTTTGCTGTTTGGACTTTCACAAGGCTGGAGCTAATGAAACAGAACCAGAGATCTCCACGGTCAACCTGGGTTAGCTGTAAAAGACATTCAGAGCTGACACATTACTACAACTTTCTTGCTTTTTAAAACCATAGATCAGTGGTCCTTAACCTGGGGCCCGTGGGTCATTTGCAGCACAATCAGCACACAGCTGTGGCCCATGTGACATCCTCAGGGCCATACAGGTAGTATATATATATTGTTTGGATGCAGCCCACATAAAACAGAGAGAGATACATATACAGCCCACAAAGCTAAATAGACTGTAACTCATTACTGTATATATGTTTGCTTGCTTTGACCTGTAATAACTCTCTCATTTCTTTTCTTAGTTAATAAATCCTTAGTTTACTATAGGATTGGCTACAAGTGTTGTTTTTGGTGTGAGGTCTAAAGTACAAATTAACCTGAGGTAAGTGATTGGTCTTATTGTAGGGGTTCCCAAACTTGGTTCACGGCTTGTTCAGGGTAAGCCCCTGGCAGGCTGTGAGACACTTTGTTTACCTGAGCTTCTGCCGGTTCATCCCGTGTGCCAAAGATTGCCTATCCCTGCCATAGTCTTTCCCATTAATAGATTTTTGGTATATTTTTCTAGCCTTAATTACTTGCAACATATAAATACATAATAGACACCATGTTGGCTTGTCTCCAGAAAGCACTGAAGGAACATAGATATCACTGCTTATGAAAAATAGAAAGTTAAAAGAAAGTAAATACCATTTAAAATGTATTGGGATAATTTTACTAGCAAGACTTATGAAGAAAGCAAAGAGTTAAGAAGAATAAATTATTAAAAGTTCAATTTTAAATGGTTTTTAAATTTTCTTAAATGCATCCTCCCCATCCTCAATTTTATTTTTCTAATTATTATTTTAAATGCATTTTTCTATTTAAAATAATATGACTTGTTTATTTAAAACAGTTTCAAAAATGCATTTAACATAGAATACAACTATCAGCTTCAGGATAAAAGAGAGAAAATAAGATTAGAATTTGTTTCTGTTTCTTTGTGTACTGTATTTATCCTCGACTAACCAGACAACACAAATTGATCGTTTGTAATGAAAAATAACACGCTGCCATTTTAAAAAGACAGAACACGTTGATAGTAGGTTATTATCAGAGAATCATAAGGATTTACATGTCCTTATGAGGACCTGATGTTATTTTCATTTGCACAAATTTTATATACATGACTAACAAGTTTAAATGCTTCATACTTGTAAGATTTTGCTTAATCTTTCTTTAGTATTTGTTTATAGAGATTGCATGAGATCTCTTTGTTCTGGACTTTTCAATGAATACTGTATATGGACTAAAATTTAATGTGGTCAGCATAAGGTTTTACTGAACATATTTACTTATTGTGGGAAAACATACAGAATGTAGAGACCCTGAAATTCACTGCCATTTCTGAACTAGATTTTTCAGCAGAGATGTCTGCATATTTTCAAACAGATGAAAAGAGATTTTCTAAACAAAACATATCTTGGAAATCCTTCAGGGACAAATATTCTGCATTTTTTTATTCAGGACCAAATCACACCTTCCTAATGGAGGATCAGAAGATTCCAGGTGTTAAAACTACTAGAGTTCACCTAGTCATTTAGCTGAGGACAGGGCCGGCTCCAGGCACCAGCAAACCAAGCAGGTGCTTGGGGCGGCACATTTTCAGGGGCGGCATTCCAGCCAGCCTCTTTTTTTTTTTTTTTGGTGCTTGGGCAGCAAAAGCCTAGAGCCGGCCTGGTAGCAGCAGCGCATCCTGCACCGGAGGCGCCCTGGGGCCGCTGCGGTTCGCGTCGGGGAGCAGCGCCCACACCTGATGGCCGGGTGGGCTCCGAGCGTGGGACACTCTGGCAGGGGGCCGCCCCTTGGGGCACACGGAGCCACCTGCAGGTGCCGCAGGATGGCCACCCCCCAGCGCCGTGGCCGGGGCTGGGCGAAGCAGCCAGAGCCGCTCAGGGACTGCAGCAGGAGCAGGGCCATAGAGGGTGGGGAGCTGCCATGCGGGGCCCGCGTCCTGCTCTCCGGGGCTCCGCTTCCTCTGGGGTTGCCCTGCCCCGGCTCCTCAGCCCCCTGCCGGGGCGGTCACCCGGCTCTGTCCTCCCCAGTCCCGGCTGGTCCTGGAGGCGGGAACCCCAGCTGGAGGGACCCTGGGCTGAGGCGTGGCCTGGGAGCCCCGTTGCTTACCCTGATCCTGCCAGCGCTGGACCGGCTGGAGGTGAAGGGGGAGCGGGTGGAGTCAGTGCTGGTGGGGAGAAGCCCAGCGCTGGGGCAGCAGGCAGTGCAGGTGGGGTGAAGGGGAGAGCCCAGAGTTGGGGTGGCAGGGGGTGTGGGTGGGGTGGGGGGGAGAGCCCAGAGTTGGGGCAGCAGGGGGTGCGGGTGGGGAGGAGAGCTGGGGTGTGGGGCAGTCAAAAATTTTTTTGCTCGGGGCCGCAAAAAACCTAGAGCCGGCCTTGGCTGAAGATTCTTGCACCTCCTCACAGCAAGCAAAGTCACGTTACTTTTAAATCCCACATCTGGACACATCTGCAGGGGTCTACTATATGCATGCATTGGTCCAGTACATCTCATTTTACTCTGCAGGCTATCCTAGCCTCCACAGAGGCAGAGATTCCTCAGCCCAATATTTGTTCCTTGCCCATGCCTCAATCAACTCCCTCCCTTTAAAAGTAATTAAGCAGGGAGGAAAGTGAGCCTGCATAAACCCTCTTTTCTTGGACAAAGATAAAGTCATGAAGTATGACTCTATTGTGACCCTGGCTCCTGATTATAGGCCAATGCCTATTCAAATGTATAGAGATCACATCCTGGGGCTCCCCTGTGATACAATTTGAGATGTAAATCTGGGTTTTCAACTCCTTTCATACTCTCCATAGGGGAAAAAAAGAAGTGGCGATTTATTTCTTAGTCTTTACTAAAAGTGAATAATTGATTTTCAATTTGATGGCTGGACTGAAAAATCAAAAAGGTTGCAGGTGTAGACAAATCTGATATTTTTTTCAGTTTCTCACCAAAATGAAAACACTCACAAATACACAAAATTGAAAACCTTTCATTTATTCAAAATGATTTATTTATTTGCATTTAGTTTAGCTTCTGGGTGTGTTCTACTTTTGTATTTGTTTGTTTAATATAAAGCTAGCTAAATTTTGAATTAAATGTAATTTTGAAATAAAAAGTCAGAATGTTTCATTTTGAAAATGTCATTTTGACTTGTTAATTTTTTTCCCAACCAAACTATTTGCTGAATTTGAAAATAGTTTCAGTGAATCCCAAACTGCAAATTTGGTGAATCAATTATACATCTGGAAAGTTTCACCCTGCTCTAGTCTTTACTGAGGCAAAATTCCCATTGACTTTGAGCGTTTAATTTCACTCCAAGATACCCATCCATGACTGATCCATTTAACAGTGTCCAAGACCCAGTTTGTCTTATATCAAAGATTAATTTAAGAAGGGTGGAAGATGAAATCATTCATTAAATGTTAAGGAAAATGTACACTTGCTTGGACAGATATTGTGAAAGCTTTTAGTAAGCAGGCCTAACATTTAAATTACAGAATACTGAATAAATACTCAAAGCATGAGGGTGTACAATATTCTCAGAAAGAATGGCCACAATTAAAAAGTCCAAAATTACTACCAATTACTTCTTTGTAGTAACATACATTTGAGTGTTATTGTAGAGAAGTACTGTTTTATTTCAGATAAGGTGATTGCCAATAGTTACTTCAGAGAGCTGACTTATGTCTGCCCCTCCCCCCTCCCATTTTACATTTTGCAAATATAGTACAGTCTGTCATGTACAACACTGACACCACAGGATAGGCATAACAAAAATGACAGTTAAGTAGCTATTTCTATTTAAGTCTGAAATATTATGGTCCCCGCCATTCCCCCTCATTGAAAATCTTACAGAAGGGTGAAATTTATAATGGAAATTCCACATAGGACCTGTGGCAGCTCCTAATGTAGTCATTAAAGAGCCTTCATTGGCTTTAGTAGAAACTGGATGAGGTGCATAAGAAACTCTGTAGAGTTTCTAATGCATTATCTATTTCAGGTCAAGAGGGGCATCTAGCAGAATGGATGTTTTGAGATCTAAAATTTTAACCCAATTTTAGGGCATCTTTACAGGGAGCCAGTTATTTAATATTGTCATCCTACCACCCACATACTCTGAAAGCATGACTCATTTAGGAACTTCATAGGAAGACTGCCAGCATCTGGGAAGGGAGGACCAATTCCCTTGTAGTTCCACCACTTCTATGCTTATTAACCAATTATGACCATTATTTCTGCTATTTTCCCAGCCTATGCACCTTGCAAAGGCCACAACTATATGCAGAAAATTTACCTACATGAAATCTACAGTACAACTGTAACACTGAGTTAACAGAGCACTTCACATTTATCAGTGGGATTTATGACTTTACACTGAGACTGTCATATTTTGCTTAAGAAAATAAAAGACACCCAACAAAGTAAAGTTTAAATCTTGAGAAGTTTATGGAGATTTTTCAGGAAATTAATAATTCTTTACATTTAATTCCAATCTAGTAAAATATTTTGTCTTTGTTGGTGTGAAATTCTTTCATGTTAAGTTGTGAAAATTAGAATATGAATTAATTCTCTCACCGCAAATGGAATTCTTATATTTTCAGATAGTTATCTGAGTATACTAACCAGTATTACAATAAGAGTGAAGAAATACATGCTTTAATAACAAAAAGTTGCTTCTCACTTATTTTTAAAACTCATGGTTCCAAAGCTATTTAAAGATGCAAATTATTGTAGCAAAGCATCATGGGGCCATAAAGATTTATAAGCTGTTAAATGATCTTCAGGGCAGTTGCAAATAACATGTAACACCTGGCACAGACAGTATGTCTAATGATAATACAAATCCTTTATGGTACATTAACACCTTCAGAAATGAATAATGTCCTAAAATCAACTCCAGAAAAAGTTACAGATGAGGGTCAACACATAACGTAATTGCACCGAATAACATCAGCAAATAGAATTTATCTAACTCCTTTATGCAGGCTCTATTACCATTAATATTTCCCAATGAACAAAATATAAGGTGTGTCTGTGATGGATGATATTTATTTCCTTTAGGATCTGGACTATTTTGCTATTTATCAGAATTAGAGCTATTATGCATCCTATTCCTCATTATGTGCCTAATTAATTTGCTGTATTAAAAATTCATCTTACTTTGTTCGGATCAGGCAAGCCAAAACCTTTTAATTTCATTGTGCTCAAAAGATTAATTTTCTCAGCTACTGTAAGGACTAATAATTCATTCACATTACCCGAATCAATCAGAAAATCACATTTTTTTCCTCGCAAATTTGTTGCAAAGCTAAAGGGCTCATTTGATCATTTATTTTCCTGTAAATTTTAAATATTTAAATTGCACTAATCCTGCTAAACTATACTAAGTAACCTGAACTTTTGAAATATGTATTGGAAACACACAATTTCTTTCTGGTGAATTCAAGACAGGAAGATGTCCTTTCTCCTCCTGCTTGTTGTCAGGACAGTAAGAGGAAACACATTTCAAAACAAAAGGTGATTCTTGCCGTATTTCTGACAAAAACAGAATCAATCAAAAAGAGTTAGAGAAGTAAAGTTGTATTGATTGTCCACATCAAAGGGGTCATCTCTATCTGGGCCAATAGACACAAGAAAAGTTATATTGCATCTTAGTTTTAAAAAAGCACGGTATGGCTATGTAGTTTTATTGAGGGTAGATTCTAATATATTGACAAATATGATACTTTGCATTACAGTAATGTACCATATTTTCTAAAGTTTGAACTTTTGGGCACTCTGTAAATTAAGCAGAATGGATGTTAAGAAGTCATATTTTGTTTAGATACTCTCATTTTTTAAGATTACTAAAATCAAAATTATGTGAATAGTTTGTGGACAGGTCTAGGTCACCTTTAGAATTGTCCCTCCAGGGATTAATTTCTGGATAAACTTCAGAAAATCACATACAAACCACAATATATGAAAAGAATATTAAAATAGTAGTGAAATGTACTAGGATAGCACAATAAACATTCCAATTAAAAATCTCATTTTATCCACATAAATGCTGTATTGTCTTCTTTATTTAAAGATAGATTTACACTTTATGCCAAATCTGTCATGTTATATTTACACAACTCATTGGCAAGCAGTCAAAATAATTGACAGCATTCTAGCAGCTCTAATAGAATATGGATAATTTCAAGTATTGATGGGAAGATTTCCTTTTTAACAAGGAAAGAAAATAACTCACCCATAATATGTAGTTTATAATTTTGGAAAATATATCCATAAAATAATAACTAAGGCTAACTTGTAGCCAACCAAACTAGTTAAATTTATGTCATTGTGTAGAGCTGCCTCATTGCTGTCTCACATTGATAATGGTGTCTTAGCATCTGAATTCTAGTAAACGTATAACCTCAATCCTCACATTTAGAGCTAAATTTCAAACCTTCCCAAATATTTGGAGGAGACCAATTCCATTTTTTTTCATTCAATCCACTATGATGATAGGACACAGTTGCAAAATTCAGATCCAGAATCTAATATCTCACAAAATTCAGGGTTATTTGTACCTGGAGTTTTGCTTTTTGCCCATATGCACTAATAACAAGTGTGTACATTTAAAGTCTGCAGAAAGCTTCCTGCAGAAAGAAGAGCTGCAGACACTCTATTTTTTTTTTAATTGTATTTCACAGGAAATGTCCACATTTCAAATGTTCATTCTAATTTGGAATGAAAAAAAAGTTCAAAATGCCAGAATTGCCCACAGAACAGAAATTCAACCAGCTCTCATAAGCGCCGCCCAAAGGACCCAGGGGACCTGCCGTCGAAGACCTGGCAGGGCGGAAGGACCCCCCGCCGCCGAATTGCCGCCGAAGACCCGGAGCGGAAGAATTCCGGCAAATTGCCCCACTTGCCTCTCCCCCCCGGCTCTGGGCGGCCCTGGCTCTAATTGTTATTAAACTCAGAGGTTAGAGGAATGCTCAAAGTCATACAGGAAGTATGTGGTATAGTTTTACCCACATGCTCCAACCTTTTCTTCAGTTGTTGGTCCTGCTTCACAGCTTTAAACAAAAGGATAAGCAGCACCTGAGTCTAGGCCTGAGTCTTTGCTCATATTCATTAGTGTAAATCAGGAGTATTATCACTGATATCAGGGAATCAGGTTACTGAAATCCATGCACAAATTGTTTAAATTATGGCTGTCAAGCGATTAAAAAATTAATCGTGATTAATTGCACTGTTAAACAATAATAGAATACCATTTGTTTAAATAATTTAGGAAGTTTTCTACATTTTCAAATATACTGATTTAAATTACAACACAGAGTATAAAGTGTACAGTGCACACTTAATATTTATTTTTGATTACAAGTATTTGCACTGTAAAAAAAAAAAACCCAAATAGTATTTTTCAATTCACCTGAGTACTGTAGTGCAATCTCTTTATCATGAAAGTTGAACTTACACATGTAGAATTATGTACAAAAAATCTGCATTCAAAAATAAAACAATGTAAAATTTTAGACCCTGCAAGTCCACTCAGTCCTACTTCTTGTTCAGCCAATCGCCCCGACAAACAAGTTTGTTTACATTTGCAGGAGATAATGCTACCCGCTTCTTGTTTACAATGTCACCTGAAAGTGAGAACGGGTGTTCTCATGGCAGTGTTGTTGCTGGCTTCACAAGATATTTACGAGCCAGATGTGCTAAAGATTCATATTTCCCTTCATGCTTCAACAAGCATTCCGGAAGATATGCATCCATGCTGGTCACGGGTTCTGGTCAATAACAATTCAAAGCAGTGTGGAACGACACATGTTTATTTTCATTATCTGAGTCAGATGCCACCAGAAGAAGACTGATTTTCTTTTTTGGTGGTTCGGGTTCTGTAGTTTCCGCATTGGAGTGTTGCTCTTTTAAGACTTCAGAAAACAAGCTCTCCACCGTGTCCCTCTCAGATTTTGGAAGGTACTTCAGGTTCTTAAACCTTGGGTTGAGTGCTGTAGCTATCTTTAGAAATCTCACATTGGTACCTTCTTTTTCTTTTGTGAAATCTGCAGTGAAAGTGTTCTTAAAATGAACATGTGCTGGGTTATCATCTGAAACTGTTATAACAGGAAATATGTGGCAGAATGTGGGTAAAACGGAGCAGGAGACATACAATTCTCCCCCAAGGCGTTCAGTCAGAAATGTAATTAACGCTTATTGTTTTAATGAGTGTCATCAGCATGGAAGCATGTCCTCTGGAATGGTGGCCGAAGCATGAAGGGGCATACGAATGTTTAGCATACCAGGCATGTAAATACCTTGTAATGCTGGCTACAAAAGTGTCATGCAAACGCCTTTTCTCATTTTCTGGTGACATTGTAAATAAGATAAGGGCAGTGTTATCTCCCTTAAATGTAAGCAAATTTGTTTGTCTTAGCGATTGGCTGAACAAGAAGTAGTACTAAGGGCACTTGTAGGCTCTAAAGTTTTACATTGTTTTGTTTTTGAGTGAAGTCATGTAACAAAAAAAAATCTACATTTGTAAGTTGCACTTTCACAACAAAGAGATTGCACTACAGTACTTGTATGAGGTAAGAAAAATAATATACACTTTGATTTCATTAACAACACCGAATATAATATATATGAAAATGTAGAAAAACATCCAAAATATTTAATAAATTTCAATTGGTATTCTATTATTTAACAGTGCAATTAAAACTGATTAATCACACTTAATTTTTTTAATCATGATTAATTTTGTGAGTTAACTGCGATTAATCGACAGCCCTATTTTAAATTAGAGAAGACTAAAATCTTCTATTTCTTCACAGATCAAGACAAAGATGAAAAAAAATCTAATCCCAACCTCAAGAGTAAATTTTCAGTTGCAGAAGTTTGCAAAATGCTACCCGTTTCTCTATGACACAAATGTAAAAGTAGCATCCCAGGGATATACACAATATTTGGAACAAGATCAAGTATCACTGTTTTCGTGTACACACAAAAATCATTTCAAAGTATTTATTTTCTTTGCATTCATTACAAAATATATGTCCGTGCAATAAAAAAAAAGTTGCAAAAAGAAGAGATGCATGCCTGATGTTGATGGAAATCTTATGTATCTCTAATATACTGAAGAATGGTTCAGCAACATTTCATCCAAGTGAAAACAGTTTCCATGTAATCCAATGAAGATTGGTTGAGTTATATGCTGTGTAAATGCTAGCTATACAAGCTACACTTGCCTATGACATTCTGGATATGAATTTTTAGGGAATGGTTAGTGCCTTTGTAGTAGATAAACCATTGCTTAATAAGAATGTGCCCCAGTGACCTGGCTATTGTTACAGAAGATATAAAAATAACATGTCAAAAGATATTTTAGCATAAAAATAATTATTTTGTTTTGTAGCTAAAATTGTTAGTTCATCTTTAATTCTTGGAGATATTTTTAAAAATTGTCTGCTTCTCATTAAGGGGTGAATTCTGCCCCTTCATACCTGTTGCAGTGTGGCTCCACTGTCCAAGGGATGGGGCAGGATTTAAAGGCCATACTGAGAGATTTTCCCTCAACCAAGCTCCTCAAGAAGCTGGAGTGGGACAAGAGCTGGATATTCTATTGCTATGACTCTTCCATCTTGTAGAATTTTAGACAAAAGGCGACTACTCTGGATTATACTTGATAAAACAATTGATTTCACATTTTGGCTGGAGAGGGCAGAATTTCTTCTCCTGTCCCATCTTGGAGGTCCTTAACTCAGTTACTAGAGAGGATTTCTCCTACAGTCTATGAGTTCTTTGCATTATCCTCTTATAACATCCAATTTGTATCAATACTTGAAGCCATTCTTGATATACTTTACTTCTTTACACAGCACTTCTCCCGTATAATCAGCTTATGTCATTTTCTTCCTAATACTGTCTTAAATCCTAGGGATCATATTTCTTCAAACCAAAAAGCATCTATAAATCATTATACAAACAGTGTCTTCCCCAGTGTTTGCAATATTATAACTCAAAAATGTTTTATCCTTAGGCAATCTCATTCAGAAGCATCATGCCAATCAACCCTATTCTAGAAGGAGCTGTTCTGAAGAGGCTTTTATGCTGTTATGGACTGAGAATGGCTGATATGACTGGATGGGTCCTTGCCTTGTTAAAAACATATGCTTCCACTTAATAGGGCATGAGTGAACATCCTCGACTTGGAAAGGTTACAACATGTCATTAGATGTGCCCTGGCCAATGACTGTCTTGCAAAACTTGGATTTGATAACTGACACAACAAAACCTAACCCACTATAAACTGGCATACAGTATTCATTCCATGTTTTTTCAATCAGGCCATTTTGTATTTTCTGTAATTCTAGCCACAAGCTAGCACACACACCTCCATAAATCTTTGATTTTCGCTTCTTGTCTGAAAATTCCATAGACTTCTTGCAGTCTCCTTCATCATTGCATAAACAATTCTTAGAAACATTATGATCCGACTGGGCATGTAATTTTCTATAAACAAAGCACTAAATATTAATTGTTTGGTTGACTTAGTTGTGTTATGATGCTTAAATCAATTATAATGATTGTGTTGTTGCATACAGTAACACACTAGAGTGCAACTGATACACAATTGCAGGGAGAAGTTTTATTTGCTTTTAATATCAGATATTTACTAGTGTGTCTACGTTTATGTGTGTGTTGGGGGGTGACCAATGTGGTGTTTGTTTGTTTTTTAGTTTTTTTTTTTTTTAGTTTCTTCCCCTCTAGAATAAGCTATTTACATGTACTGTACTGAAAGTAATGGCCACATTCAAAGATGACAGATATGACTACATATGACATTTCACTTGACACATATTTTTATGTATAAACAACCCTGGTAATAGTCTCAAATGAACATAATGCTTTAGTCTACACCTTTACTATTCCTCTTCAGGGCCTTGTTTACAGTTAAATCGACAGTTAGGCTTTTTTGGTATGATGGACCTATTTTCTGACTAAAAGTCCATAACAGTGCAGAGAGTGAAGAGAAACTATGTCTGATATGTGTCAGGAAGACTTGCCAGTGCACACATTTATCAGGCTTGGTGATAAAGATACAACTTATGATTCTACAGCAATGTTAAAATCCACCTGAATAATGACAAATTGCAATGATATAGATGCTGCATGCGGTAGTTATATCTGACAAGAAAGTGATAGTAGCTTTATGGAGGTATGTAGCTACAGAGGCAAATAATTCATTTAAGTGGAAGCAACTATCAATAATGTAGAGAATGATAGAAGGCAGCAGATTGCAGGGCCTGGGTCTATGGGAACAATTTTTAGACATTTAATTTATGACAATAAAGCTCACTGTACACATTTATAAGAGTAGACCATAAAATTAAAAGTGATTAAAGCTGAAAAATTATGATTACATGCCATCATACCTCCTACTGAAGCTGCAAAACAATTCACAGCTGCTTTTTCCCTAATATCCCATAAGCACTGGCAGAACAAAAACAGTTAAATCCAGTTTGTAAAAACTTTACACCAACTTCTTAAGTGGGTTGATTGTTTTCATAATATATTTTATAGAACTGAATATATAAAAAAAACCCCTCAAAACAAAAACACTCCAACCCAAATAGAAACAAAGTCTCACAAAATGCATATTGACAATTCTCCAGTTATGAGGAAATGTTTCAGACAGAGTTAACAAACAGAAAACGAAACATTTACACAAGGCAACAAAAAAGTATGCCTTTCATTATCTATCTTATTATATCAGTTATGTCGTGTGTATTTTGTATATTTTGATTACTTTATTCCTCCCATTTACTGTATCACAGATTTCTTCCAGTAGCAGAATTCCTGGATAACTTCATCAACTGTCTGTTCAGGCAAAAGCCTCTCTTTGGATGAAATCACTTGTTGTTTGATGTACATCAAACACATCAATTAAAGGCATGAGTGTGTCTTTTTTGGAGGAAAGAGTAAAAATGACTGCACCACAACTAAGGTGGGGCAGAGTTTGTCTGAGGCTTACCCAAGAAGGACAGTTTTGCTTTATGATGGGTGGGGAGGGAAGGGGGAGAGAAAGAACATCATAAATGGCTGTAAAAAAGTGCTCAGTGGTCATTTTTGCAGCAATGACTCACCCCCTCTCACCCAGGAATGTGAGGTCCGAAGAGCATAAAGGTATGAAACCTGGGTGGGGCAAGTCTCTTTATTCCACTCAGTGAGGAAGCCAGCACCCACCCTCCCTCCCCTAGTGGAGGCAAATGGCAAGCTGGGTTAGGACCTGCTGTGGGCATTACGCTAGTCGCTCCTCTTAAAGGGGGGCTGGGAAAGAACTTTTCCCACACCACCTGTATTGGTTTTGATGGAGTGAGGTTTTCTCGCCTTCCCCACAGCAGGTGTGAGGGAGAACCTTTTCTGGAGAGAAGAAAAGGTGGTAAGCCATATGTTGCGACTTATTTTGTAAGCTTGGTCGGATGTCCAGGGCAGGTACCCCATAGAGAAGGCAGCCAGTGACCAGATAAATGGCCTGGTAATGGTCTTAAAAGAAGGTACTGGATAAAGGAACATAACGAGGGAGAGGTTGGGGACTCCTATGATTGGTACGGCAGGGAGCCAACGCCCACCACCCCCACACCCGTTCTCATAGTCTACCTTAACCCTCTTACGAGGGTGGTGAATGGTAAGGTCCAAGCCATGGGTCGGCTGGGGGACCTGGATGGAAACAAAGGAGGACTAGTGGAAGCCCCGGAGAATTGATTTGAATAAACATGGATTTGTCTTTACTGGACCCTTTATCTGCTGGGTAGCCCCAGATATCTATATAATGAAGTTGCAGCCTGATTAAAATCCATAACTAGTGTCTCCTAACCTTCTTGTGGTGTACCCAGACAAAAAATTCTGTGTCTTTGTCTTTTCAGGTTTTACTGCTCATTGTAGGCCTAATGCAGAATGATATTTATTAACTTTGCTTCAAAGTTTTTAGCTAGGAAAACATTGCCTGTGACTTCTTTTCAGAAAGCCAGGTATGATCCCCCATCACACTTAAATAATTAATACTTTTGCAAAATGTATGCGGAAACCAATCAGAATATTGAAGATTTCTGTTTTCTTGCTATTCTTGAATTTTTAAAGTGCTTTTCAGTCTTGGGTTTTGTCATCCTTTTTACCACTTTTGGTTAATGAAATGCCTCTGGCTTTCTGTTATTGGAATCTGAGGAAGAAGGAGGGAATTGTTTCTTCTATCTTTTTGGGTTGACTTGGTAGATAATAAGAGAAAGTTATCTGAAAAGGATCTTTTGTATTTTCTTACAGATTGTTTTGCATTTTTAAGCCATTTAGTGGCCTGCTAAAATTGTGTCCCTTTGAAGATTCAACCTGACTTGGATATGTGCTTGATGTCTGAAACAGTGTTCTATTCCAGTGCAGTTCATAGTGCACATGGGGATGGTCTAGATAATACTTAGTCCTGCCATGAGTGTAGGGGACTGGACTAGATGACTTTTCAAGGTCTCTTCCAGTCCTATGATTCTATGATGATTTATGACAGGTGAAGACTTCCTCCTTCCATTCCTGTGACAATATAACATCCACATCAGGACTTCCCGGGGAATCAGGAAAATACCTTGTTTAAGTGGTTAGAATAGCTCAATTTACTAATATTCTGACTGACGTATGGGAACAATTTCCTGGACTGGACTTAGTGGAAGCCTGGTCTCAGCAGCAATCACTTCACTGGAAAAGCAGGCACAGACAGAGCAGATATATATCTATAATGACCTGTTTTCTCCCTAATGAAAATACCTCTGGTGTCTGTATGTTTTTCTCTTGCTAATTTTCTGATATGATGAGTGAGATGGTTCCTCAGTGGCCACTTGCTTTAAAGGGAATGTGTGTGTGGTTGCAGATACTTCCAGGAGTAGGAACGTAGTAGAAGAGGGCAGATAGGCTGAGATCCATTTCCAGAAGCCACTCTGAGGTTGCCTCCACCAAGAGCGCTGACTTCGCAGCTCCCATTGGCCAGGAAACATGGCCAAGGGGAGTTGCAGGGGTGGTGCCTGCAGGCGGAGGCACCACGCAGAACTGCCTGGCCACGCCTCTGCTTAGCAGCTGAGCGAGGGGGATGTGTCTGCTTCCGGGGAGCCCCCCAGGTAAGCACAGCCCAGAATCTGCCTCACCCCATCTCGTGCCCTAACCCCCTGCCCCCTCCCACACCCAAACTCTACTGCTGCTGGGGGGGGAGGTGCGGGGCCAGGCAGGGAGCCTGCCGGCCTCGCCAACCCCTCCCCCCAGCACCAGTGAGGGTCCCGGGCCGCACGCCGATACCTGCATCCCCCCAGCATCAGCGGTGGTCCCGGGCCACTGCCTGATTCCCCCCAACCAGGTAGCAGGGCTGCCCTCCCCCAGCATCTGCAGGGCTCCCAGGCAGTCCCCACCCAGTTGTATTCAATGGTATTTTTAGTAAAGGTCAGGGACAGGTCACAGGCCATTAATTTTTGTTTACTGCCTGTGACTTGTCCGTGACTTTTACTAAAAATACCCCAGACTAAAATGTAGCCTTAGTTATAAGTGATAGCCAGCATGGATTTGTCAAGTACAAATCATGCCAAACAAACCTAATTTCTTTCTTTGACAAGGTTATTGGACTAGTGGATAGTGGGAGTAGTAGACATGATATACCTTGATTTTAGTAATCCTTATGACAGAATCCCACATGACATTCTTATAAACAAACTAGAAAAATACAGTCTAGATTAAATTAGCATAAGGTGTATGCATAATAAGTTTAAAGGCTATATTCAAAGAGTAGTTATCAATGGTTTATTATCAAACTGGGAGAATGTATCTAATGAGGTCCCGGAGAGGTGTGTTCTGGGTTCAGTAGTATTCAATATTTTCATTATATACATGGATAATGGAGTGGACAGTACACTTATAAAATCTGTAGATGACACCAAGCTGGTAAGGGTTACAAGTACTTGGGAGGATAGGATTAGAATTCAAAATGACCTATATTGGAGAATTGGTCTGAAATCAATAAGATGAAATTCAATAAAGATATGGGCAAAGTACTATACTTAGAAAAGAAAAATCAAATGCACAGATACAAAATGGGGATAGTGAAGGAAAGGATCTGGGGGTTACAGTGGACGACAAAATGAATACGAGACAACAATGTGATACTGTTGCATAAAAGGCTAATATCATTCCAGGATATATTCATAGGACCGTTGCATGTAAGATGCAGGAAGTAATTGTCTTGCTGTACTTGTCACATGTGAAGATTCAGCTGGAGTATTATGCCTAGTTTTGGCACTACAGTTTAAAAAAAAATTATGTGGACAAATTGGAGGGAGTCCAGAGGAGTAACAAAAATACTAAAAGATTTAAAGGAAAAGTTAAAAACTGGATATGTTGAGTTCTGAGAAAAGAGGGCAGAGGGGATCTGATAACAGTCCACAAATATGTTAAGGGCTATTGCAAAAAAGACGGTGATCAATTTGTTCTCTATGTCCACTGAAGGTAGGACAAGAAGTAATGGGCTTAATCTGCAGCAGAGGAGATGTAGGTTAGATATTAGCAAACAACTTTCTGAGGATGTTAACTTTATAAGGATAGTTAAATACTGGAACAGGCTTCCAAGGAAGGTTGTGGAATCCACATCATTGTAGGATTTTAAGAACAGGTAAGCATGTATCAGGGATGACCTAGGTATACATATATAGTCCTTTGTCAGCACAGGGGAATGAATTTGATGACCTCTTAAGCTCTTTTCCAGCCCTACATATCTATGATTCTGTGTTCTGTACAGATGCGAGACACTGAAAAAAAAAAACAGAGCAAAAACAAACAACAAAACTGGGAAAGCAAAATGAGATGGTAAGTGCAGTGGGGAAGTCACTGAAGGCACGGGGAAGGACAAGTGGTTTAAAATAATGCTATGGTTGTTTCTGTTGCAAAGTGCAGCAGGGCCTGCAGATTTGCTAGATGAGGAAGAACTTCTTGCAAAGGTGGGAACATGAGGATAAAAGGTTATGGAAAACATTGGACAGCAGACGTGATCACTGGCCTTGATGGACAACTCTGGAAACTGCATTGGTAGCTGCTGAACAGGACATAACCCAGAAGTGAAGGATTAGCACACCTGAAATTGCAAAAAGAATTGAAAGTAAAAAGAATCAATGTTTTTATTTTCTTCAGTTCTGAAAAATTAAATACATGCCCTGGTAAAATTAAAGCATGCCATATGTAGCAAAAAATGTGTGTGCATAAGACATATTCTGTGCAACACATATGGTTATAAATTCCCTTTGGTAAGCAAATTGTGGAAAACAAGGGCTCATGCTGCGAAGGAATGGTCCATATGTAACTTTGGGGAAGCTGATGTTTCCTGGTAACAATTTCCTCTTTCACTAGGGAACAGGGAGAATCTTCACTTAATGATTCTCACTCTCCTGTATATGGTTTGTTACCTGTTTTGCATATAGTCCTGCCACTTACGTTAGTTTTCTAGGTAATAAATCATGGTATAGCATAGGAGGTGATTACATCGGCTGCAGAAAAACATTCATTGATGGGTATTATATATTAAAAAAATAATACTGTTATTTTTCATCGTTTACATTTATAACTAGGAGAAACTAGGTCTAATAGGGCATATTGTTGTGTATCACAATGACATCTTGAATGTTCTGTAAAATGTACATAACAAAGAGAGGTGGTTTTTTTTTTTTTTTTTTTTTTTTTTTAATAAGAAACATTTTCTAGCTCTCTGTCCCAGTGAAAATATTGCTTCCCAGAAGATTTCTTCTTCTGGATCCTCAAGGACTTTCCAGACACCTGAGAAACCAAAATTAAACCTAATTAGACTGTTAAGCAACCACATTAATCTTACAGCTGCTATAAAAAATGGTCAAGCTGCTACAGGAAATGGATACTGCAATGATACTACACTTGCATCTTAAACAAAAAGGCACAAAATCAAAATATTTAATTTAGCTTCAAGACAGTAAAGGTGCTTGATGCTTCTGTGGGCCTTATTTTCTTGTGAAAGTCACTTCTATTAATAATCATTCACTATTAATTTACAGAGCAGCCAAAAGTGTGCTAGACACAGTCATATAAAAAGACACAATCTTTGGCCCAAGAAGCATACTGTCTAATAAGACAATTTACAGATCTGGAGATACCAGGGAAGGATATACTTATTTTATGGAGAAGGGAAGATCCATTTGACCCACGGCTTATCACTTTTTTTTTACCCATGACTCCATAATTAGCTGCCATGCCCTGGTTACAGGGTGTGATAGTAAACCTGGATTAGGAATTTAGCTTTTGCCTTTATTGATTTATTTTATGCATAATGTTTCCAAATTTAATATTTTCATTGCCTCTGTTTTTTATTCACTTTTAACCTGTGCTCTTTATTGGTAATGAACCCTACCCAACTCTACTATAAATCTCTTTAACACTAGCCTCTTCTCTTTTGCTTTTTATTCACAGTTGACATTTATCTTGTCCAATTTTATAAAACAATTTTAACTCTTACCTTTTATATTTAAGATTATTTTTAACCTCTGTTCAGTTCTTTTTCCAAATTATTTGTAGTTTACTGAAAACCTAGAAGACTCTTCCAACTGCGAGACACCCCTTTTCTATCATCACCAGTTCCAGATAGCCCTCTACAACCCTACCTTCAGAAGATGACTCTTCTTCCCATCCAGACACTCCACTCCCACCCAACAGAAAGCAGTGCTGATTAAAGCAATCCAGTCAAGTCTGCACCCCATCACCAGCTGTGTTAACTTTCTACTGTGCTTCACTTTCACAAGACAGGATCTTCCTTCATGACCTCGGATAGCTACTAACTGGAAAAGCCCTAAAACCAGGCTAGGTTGGCAGATGAGACAGGGAATAAGAAGGGGACACAGAGCCTTGATAGAGATGGTCCTCACATCCCTGTTGCCAGCTTCCATAATTTTATCACAAATCCTGCATTTCTTCCCCTTCAGGCCTCGGGCTCTTCGAATCAGTTGGAGAAGAGAGAATCTTTAGTTTTCATTTAAAAAAAAAAAGTAAATAAATTTCTAGTCCCAGCAGTTGCAGAGAAATGTTTGAAAACAATAACATCTTAGAAACCAAAAGGCAGAGAAGAAAAAACCCAACTTTAAACAAAAATGTTGTCCGGACAAGTCATCCATAGAGGAGTAAGGAGGCATGAGACACTTGTACCACAACTCCCATGAGACACCAATTTCTCAATTGAAATGTTTTGATTTGGGGAAAAAATATATATTTTTTTTTTGTTTCCAGGTGCTCATTCTCTCAGTGAAAAGGCAAATTTTGCTGTGGAAAACACACTTTCCATTAAATAATTTAGTTTAAATTATTTAAATAAAATAGTTTAGTTAAAAACTCACGTTTTGGTTGAAAACCAATTATGACAGAAAATTTTGGAGCAGCCCTAGTGAACACCCCTCCAAGGGTATATCTACACTGCAATCAAACCTTGTTGGCTGGCCTGTATCAGCTGGCTCGGGCTATGGGGCTGTTTAACTGTGGTGTAAACATTTGGGCTTGGGCTGGAGCCTGGACTCTGGGATCCTCCCCCTTTGTGGGGTCTCAGAGACTGTGCTCCAGCCCCAGCCTGAATGTCTACACTGCATTTACTTAGCCCCATAGGACAAGCCCCAGGAGGATAAGACAGCTGACAAAAGACAGTCATGCCAAGTGTTAAATTGCAGTGTAGACATACCCCAAATTGCCACCTTTGGTTTCCCCGCCCACCCCAACAGTAATTCGTCCTCCTAACACAACAGTGAGCACCTTGGCCTTGAAAGTATGTGAGATCAGGCTTGGAAAGATCCTGAGATTTGATGAGGAGAAGTGGAAGCAAGGGAATAGAAAGGGGACAATTGAGGGTAACTTCTCTTAGTGGTTATTGTTCAAACAAACTATCAGCTAATCTGCAGGTGTGAGCTCCCTGTTAAGTTTCAACCTTTGCATACCAAATTAAAATTTGCACCAAACACTGCAAGATGTACACAGCTATGTCCTAACTTGCACTTTTGTATGTTCCAAGCAGCCATTAGTGTTTGGTAACCTGACCTGTTTTATTGAAACTCATGGGAATTCATGCAGGTCAGGTATTTCAATACTAGCTCATTTCCCTCTCTAAACTAGTCACAGAATGCAACAAATGCTAAATGAGGTGATGGGTGAACATATAGTACAATCATTTGCGCTAAACAAACACATTACATTATACGAGATTGAAAAAAATACATTTTGTTTGTTAAAAACTTTGAATGCTAACAAGAAACAAGTGACCAGCATACTTCAAGTTTCTTTTCCACTATGTCCCAAGTTATAGACACTATATGAAACTGATGTTAACAGTTATTGTAGACTTTAAAATTTTAGTACTTTCTCTCCCTAGTGGATCTACATAACACAACGGCGGCTAGTGGTTTATTAAATCTGCCATTTACTTTAAGGGAAGGTTAATTTCCACATTGGTTTTTGACCCAATATATCCCTTTACATACAGTAGTGGTGATGCTTATTATTTCATTGTCTGTAAAGTGAAACAAGATTTGTACTCCCAATTCCTAAAAGTGTTTAAGATTAAATTAAATTAAAAGAAAACATGTGCACCTTAATTGATACACATAAATGAATAAAGTTATCTATATTTACTGAAACTGCTAGGAAATTATGCATACCACCTTAAAGCAAGTACTGTAAAAGCAAATGTCTCTGTCTCATGAAATATGTGCTGCATACATAGGAGAATACTTAAATGACCGGTGAAATTAGACTTTTTAAAAATGTGGTTTTTGTGTTTTGTTGCTCCACAAGAATGTGTCAAGAGAGCACTTACCTGTATAAATGCCAGCTCCTGAGAACCATCACTCTTTCCCCAGAGTTCTAGGAAATTAGGAAATCTATTTCTCTACAGATATTTGTCATCCAGGGACAAACTACAGATGTCTAGGAAAGGAAAAGCTCTTTTCAGAGGAATTCCAGACAGTTAACTCTCTAAATCCCACATATCTCTTTCACAACAGCTGCTTGGTTCACCAGGGTAACAGATTTTAACTTAGGAAGAGCCTGTAGCAGAATACCATTTATTTCAGTGGTCTTTATGTTCCATTAGCCTTATTTATGCTTAATAAACCTGTTTCACCAGGCCAAGCTTTGAATATAAATTTCTAGTTTTCAATGCAGTGACAGTATTTTTTGCATCTGAAGAAATGGGTTTTTTACCCGTGAAAGCTTATGCCCAAATAAATCTGCTAGTCTTTAAGGTGCCACTCGTCATTTTTGTTTGGCTGGAAAGTTGGTTTTTTTTTGTATTTTTTGTCTTTCCCAGGATCAGCCATGCTGCATTTACTTTAAATGCAAATAGAGCCATTGCTCTCTTCATTGTAGATTGAATTGCACAGCCTTTACTTCCCCACTTACTACTTTGATTGGAACCATTCAGACTGCTACTCTAGCTACAAGGCTGGGGAGCAGGGCTCCAATCTGTGAACATATGGCTTGAGGGCATGCCTATACTATAACGTAAGCCTGGGATTAGCAGAACTCAAGATAGCATATCCTAAATTTATTAAACTCAGACTTGAGTGTCTACACTCATTTGTAACCACAAGTTAGAAATTGTTGAACCTTGAGTCCCAACCTGGGGTTCCAGCATCTACACTGCATTATCTGGGCCTGAGTCCAACCGCCCATATCCCAGACTTTCTAGTGCCCTCCCAAAATGTGGACATTCTAGCCCTTTGTTCCTGGTGCAGCATAGAAAAACTTGACTGTCCAGTAAACATAACTGTCCAGAGGACAAAGGACATTGGCCTGTAGGATTGCGAGATACTTTTCATGGACTCCCAGAGCACAAGTCCAGTGGGCTCAAATCTACATGGCAAAACAATTGGTCTTGAACCAGGGGTCCCAGCTTGACTCAGCCTCGGACCCTCCACACCCCTGGCATCCTAGGACCCTGGCCTAATCTTATTTGTGTGTAGACAGAAGTTTAAACCTGAACAGTGTTGTGTAGATATACCCTGAGAGGCAGCAGAAAAGGGTAAGGAGTGGGAAGAGCTCTAGCTCTCTACCTAGAATAAATGGCTGAGCTCTCAGAAAAAAGCAAGGTTCTCTACAAAAAGACGCGCAGTAACTTATACACCCCTAGAGCAAGGGAGGAGCCTCAGAGGAATTGTGATTGTGCTCCAAGTGGGTTTTTATTCTGCTTCTGAGGAGGTGTAGTTATACAGGACAGATTGCAAATTTACAATGTAGCTCATTATAAGTGAGTCCATAATTGTTTTTCACTGCTGAAGAAATTGTCCAGTCATTTTCACAGTTCATGCAATCTCCCCTGTAATAACTACCACCACTTACTTAACAGCAACACTGGATGAACTTCAGTATGTTTATATTTGCATCCAAATGTTAACCTAAATTTAACTTAATCTCCTGTCTGAAAAGCAGGCTGAAAAATCTCATGAGATTTCCAGAATTTCCCATTTCCATTCAGTTATCAAGCCATATCAATTTAAAGGCAAGTTGCTTTTTGGGAAAATGGGGGCAGTGCTTTGTCCATGTCTGCTATCACTCAGATGAAATTAAGAAGTGAATATGGCACAGAAAGATAAAGTAATAATGATGGTGTTTGAACATCAAATACAAGTTTTTCAGTTGAACACAGATTGTTGTGATTTGCTTGTATGATGTAGCTGAAGCAGATGTCTGTACCCTACAATGGCTCCAGTCATTCTTTCCTCAAAGGGTACCTCCTCCTCTTCTCCAAAAGCCTTCACTTGCATGGTTCCTTCAAGGACCTATCTTGCCTCTTCTTCAATATCTAGATGAGACTACTTGGAGAGGTGGAGACACATCATAGGCTCTGGTGTCAACAATAGTTGGATGACACCCAGCTACGTATCACATTTTTGCATATGCAAATACTACCGCTAGTATATGCTTAGGACAGCAGCACCTGAATGAAGATCTGCTCGCTCAAAATTAACTTGTGCAAGAACACAGCAGTGCTGGTTAGAAAGATGCAAGTAAGAACTGGTTAGCCTGGGCAGTGTCCGTCCATTCATCCAGGTGCCTGCCTCAATCAACAGTTTTAAATGCTTACATTGTCCAGGCATGATCAGTAGTGAAAAATGTCTTCTTCCACCTCCAGAAAGAGAAGTCACTAGTTAATGACTGTATTTTTCTAACAGAAAACTGAAAATTTAATTGTCAGCCCAGCTTATGGTTTGGGGAAAGGGAAAACAATTACCTATTGTTATAATTACCTAAGGAAAGTTATGTCCATCATATGGCCATATCAACTTTTGACGATGAAAATGAGGGTGATGATTATAGGGTCCACCAAAGAGAAAGGGCAGGGTGGCAGTTTGCAATCCCTGATCCTCTTCCTTTCTGCCATCCTTCACTGTCTTTATCATTCTACACTTCCTTTGTCTTCCAGTCCTCCCTTCTCCCTGCTCAGTTCTTTAGCTCTCTTTTAGCTCCAGGTGGTCCATGTCACCCGCCTTCTTTTTTTATCTTCCCATTCACCCTTGGTACTTCGTTCTGCCAATTGGCAGTTTCCCATATCATAGAAATAACAAAATGTGGCCCTCACTTACACTCATTCAACCCGACAGAAAGCCTGGGTGAATGTGTGACATAAAGGTAGAATTTATCCTATTTTCTGAAATGGGAATGAGTTCTTTGAGCTGGCTGTGATTGCCTTAATATTTCAGTGGCTTATAGAGAAAAAAAAACATTTCATTTCTATTTTTAAAATGCTTGCATTATTTTAATTCAAAGCTAATAACACTTTAAAATTCTTTGTTAAAAAGTTCTATGCTGTGCTATGTATTACTGCTTTCAGTGGACATTTTGTGACAACCCTTCAAATAATTACATTGTCAACAGCTAATAACATCAAACGTGGTATTTTTGTTTGCCATAATTGCCTCAGCAGGAAAAAAAAAAGTATCAATATTGCTATCTGGAGTTCAATGCCGTTTCCATTCATTGCACTCTTACTTTGATTTTCTAATATATTACTTTGAAATCTATGAAGCAGGAGCTGAGGCACTCATTACTTTTGACTACAAATGGCTGCAGAATTGATGGGAAAGCTGATTTAGACAGCACATTCAATAAAATGCCCCTTTTAAGATGTCTTAATGACAGACTTAGTGACGAAAAATCCATGTGTCTTTTTGTATAATAAAAACAGAATTTTCTTTTGCAGTTTTAAGTTCCCAGGGAGATAGAGATAGAATTGTAGATTATACGCAGGTCTCCAACATAAATCAAATTGACTATAAAAATATCTGTACTATATGCTGCAGTATGTCTTCGAATTATTTGAATACTAATATTAAAGGTGTTCCTGAATGTCAGTCAATAAAGTCAAAAAGAGATACAAACATAGTCAAGTTCTAAAAATAAAATGTGAAAATATGAAGACAGAAATACAGAGGCACGCTCTACATACAGCCAACAGGGAAACTAAAATAAAAAGCAGCAATACATCAAAATAATAAATATTTAAGTAAATATTAACTCATGAAAAGAAGGAAATATTCATTGCAAAAGTTAGTTTACAAAACTGATTCAAATATTGGTTTTAGCTTGTTTGGACAACAGTTCCTTCCCCTTAGGCATTTAAGAATTTTGGATCCAAAGGACTCAGCTCTTCGTTTTTTGGACCTATCGCAAATCGCTCTACACATAAACCTGATAAATTGCCCGTAAATGAACACAAGGCCTGTATGTAAGACTGTAGAACATGATGGTCCCTCAAGAACACTACTACTAGGGATAGAGGCAGCCATTGCTCATATAGTAAATGTTTCCTATATTCAATTAATACTTAGGACTAAATTCACAAAAGGACATAGAACTTAACTGACCCTATAGGCACTTAAATCCCATAATCAGGCCCCATTGGGATTCCCCTCAAACCCTGTAGGCACCTAAACTTATTTGGAACCTAAATTTGTACAGTAAAAGTTGCCTAATCACCTATATTTCTGCCTTTGACCCTGCACACTGCATCTGTATTTCAGGTGTGTAGACGCCTAAGCCCTAGAGAAATTCAAAAACTGGCTGAAGGCAGGTATTCTTGCATCTAAATTGCGTGGGGGACCCAATCTAGTAAGTGTGCTCAGACCTCGCCTGGATCAGATTCATATAGACAAATTTACACAAAATGGCTGGGTCAGAAAAGGGGAAATTAAATAATGAAAGAATCATTGGGCCAGAGAAAGAAAGAGCAAGAATGAGAATGACTCTTTAATAGAAAAGATTGAGAGACGCCCACATTAGAACATCCCTTATTCCAGTGGTTAGGGGGATCTGAACAAGGTGTCTCCCACATCCAAGGTGAGTACCCTAAATACTGGGCTAAAAGTTATGGGGGAAGTCATCCTTCTCCTTCCCCATCCCCAGCTTCTTGCTAAAATGGTGTAGGTGTCTTGCCACACTGTCCACATTTGGCTCATGAGCAAGAATAACTACCTCAGGCAGAGTGTTGAGAAGCAGGGCACAAATCCGAAACCGGTTGTGAGTTCTATACTTAGATTTCATCAAGCAAGTAACAAGTGCAAACTCCTCAGGCCCTATATAGCCTTAACATGGTGTCACAGACAGTTCCCTTGGGCATTTCAATCTATCTTGCTACCTAGACAATCTTGACTCTGTGAAAGACAGTCACTTTACGATAAAGATTACAAAATATCCAGGTTATTCCCAGTCCCAAAGGACCAGTCACTTTCTCCAGGACAATTTGCACTTTGGATCTCACACCTAAGACAATGCTAGTACCCAATCCTGTAGTAAATTAGCTAAGGATTTATCAACCAAGAAAAAGACATAAAAGGATTTCCCCCAGCCCCCTGTTTTTCCTGTTTGGTGAGTTATATAAAACATTTCACAGTCCTAGAGCAAACACTTAAATATTACTTTACACCAATGGATATGTGATATTCTAAGTAGGATTAATACATGCAGCATCCTACAAGCAATTCCATAAAGTCTAAACACTAAACACATTCTTATAACACTACTATCTGTTTCAACTACACTATTCACAGGTAAGACAGACTGGTTTCCAGCTGTGCATTTGTAAGTGTTCAGTGAGGCCTGAGACCTTGAATGAGCTGGCACCTGGTCTGCCAGCATCACACCTACCACCAAGAGAGAGTTTGCAGCTGAGTATTCCAAGTGATAGGAGGTGCCTCCCTGCAGTCCGGATTCAGTTACCTATATGTGAGAGAAGGGGCAGGGCTTCTGCTTGGGAACTCTCATTGGCTAGCTTAGGCAAGGAGTCTTCTACCATCTGGCTTTTGTGAATCATTCTCAGATGCCTAACTCTCCCCCTTCATTGTTTAGGGAACCTAGGTGCTCAACTCAGGCTTTGTGAAATTAGGCACCTACGTTTCTTTGTGAATCTAGCACTAAGAGTATATTAATTTTCACCCTAATATCCACTGGGGCAGCAGAAAAAAAAAACATTTATGACTCATATCAGTAGTGGAGAGTCAGGATCAATCCTATGTTCCATTGTTTAAAATAAATTTTGCAACAGTAGGTGGTTCAGCTTTTTGTTTTATGTTTTGTTTTTGTTTCAAAGATTCCAATAAAAGGGGAAATATTGAGAGAGGTTTTTTCACCATTTATGTGTTTCCAAGATAAATTACAGTACACATAACCTGTATTTATGAAATGTGATGCATTATAGTATATTGATTTTCAATTCCATTATAGCATTTGCTATGTCTTATGTCTTGCCTGGGAGGGGTGAAGAGAAGAGTTGAAAAATTATTCAGTGTGATCTAAATCTGATCAATAGTAGCAAGCAAGAGAGTTAGGAGGGTTTTTTTGTTTTGTTTTGTTTTTTTTTGCCTGCATATTGTCTGCAGATCAATAAAACTTGGACATCATAAATTAAATCCAGGGGAAAATACCTTTCAAAATATTTAATAATTCCGACCTCGTAATAGTCTCATGAGAGTTCAAATACTATTTTGCAGAATTCAGAAAGGCTGCATCCACAATTATTAGGATTCTTTACCAAAACAAAAGTTTTCTAACAAAATTTTTAAAAACTTGACAACACTGTAGAAAATGTATATGTGGAAAATGAATATATATGATTTTAATAATTCAGTTCTCAAATAAAGTTATTCTAATTTGCTTATATCCCAGTCTTTCATTATTAAGGAAAATATCATATGGATATTTTTAACTGACGGACCAGATTTAAAGTGGTAGAAATATGTATATAAATACCAAAGAATATATACTTATTTATCATGCATATTTATGTATATTTACATTATGCTTACAAAGTGAATTATGTGAATAATTTTGGAAGTTTATAAGACATTGAAATTATAGGTGGAGAATTTCATGGTTTATTTTGTGATTTGAAATCTACTGTCAGAATAATCTGTGATGAGTGATCTTTAATACCTATAAAATGTTTTAAAAGTAGTTAAGATCTCCCTGTAGAAGTGGAAATATGGAGGCAGGAAGCTCAGCTCCTGGAGAAAGGACTTGAGATTGTTGCTTATAAGTTACCTGTTCCTGCTAATGCATAAGCCAGCTTTGAAGTCCTAGAGAAAACTACATCACACTCTTTTTGGCTGGTGGAAGGGCCGCCTTCCAGGACAGGTGAAATAGAGAAGTATTATCATCATATTAGGGGACTTCAAAAATTGAACCGTCACACAGGGAATCAGGTTTTAGTTAAGCTTCATTGTTTCTAATTCCCTGAGGCAGAAGAAACTTGGAATTGCCTTTGAATGAATTCCCCTGAATGATACAGTGATGAGTTCCCAAGAGTAATCTATTTGGTTAGAAGGAGACTGTTACAGTGTGTATAAACCCTATACTGTCAGGGAAGAGTCTTGGGAGGCTCTGTGTGCTAAAGTTAGTCCCACCTCTCTGGCCCTGTCAATCATACAGTGTAGGGAGGAGGGCTTTAAAGGGAGGAAACTGCAGTACATAAGAAAAGAGAGTGACTAGAGTAGCTCCTGAAATAGCAGAAGGAACCCTCATGCCAGAAACCTCCCAACTCTGTGAGGAGTTCAGCAAGCCCCAGGGATAAACCTGATAGGGAGGGGCTGACTTGGCTACCTAGTCATAAGGACTGTAACAAAGCTACTACCAAGGCACCCTGAAGTAAGGTGGGCTTCAGACTTGAATATTTATTTGTGACACTGCACAATCTTTTTTTCTCCTGCTGATAATAGCCCACCTTAATTGATTAGTCTCATTATAGTTGGTATGACAACACCCATTTTTTTCATTTTCTCTGTGTGTATATATATTTTCCTACTGTATTTTTCACTGCATGCATCCAATGAAGTGGGTTTTAGCCCATGAAAGCTTATACCCAAATAAATGTGTTAGTCTCTATGGTGCCACAAGTACTCCTTGTTCTTTGTACAGGACTAGTTACTGTGTGGCAAGCTGATGTACTGTAGATTCACACTCCAGCTTACATGCGTCTGACAAAGTGGGTATTCACCCACGAAAGCTTATGCTCCAATACATCTGTTGCTCTATAAGGTGCCATGGGAAGCTATGTCACTCCAGCTTACAGTTCAGCAACTAGATATGAAGACTAGTCCAAAAATTCTGCAAGCCTAAATTTACAAATGAATTTGCAATCCCCTTGCTTACAAATCCTGGCCCCAGTGAAGTCAATGGCAAAACTCCCATTGATTTTAATTGTCACCCTCTGTACTCAGTTAAACCTGTGTGACACCATTGTCTTCAATTTGGCCTTGCAATCAGATCTTATTAACAATTATATTAATTAAAGTACTTAATTTAAGATCAAATTTAAGATATGTTGCTTAGCTAAGCTATGTAACTTTTAGAGCAAAATTCTCGTCTCCAATTCCTCATCTCTGTTGTAATATGTCAATGTAGAAGTGATTCTTCCATCGAGATGAATGGGAGTTCTCCAGGAAGAATACATGAGATATAAATAAGAGTTCTAAAATGCAAATAGGAGATCGGTTTTGGATCAGAGGAAAGAATGTAGGTCTAATTTCTAATATCAATTTCAAATGGGTGTTCCATATGTACAGTCCCTTTTGCTGTAGAAGTTTATCATGCAATAGGATGTCATTTTGTACTATTAAAATAAACCTGTAATGTACTTCTGCACCTAATGTCTTTCACCAATCATTTCTATATTGGTCACAATACATTTGTGATTTCCTTTTTGAAGTATTCTCTGATTTATATTTGAACACTTTTAGGTGGTCTTGCGTAAAAGGATTTTTCAAATTTATAACGTTCCTAATTCACCTTCTGATTCTCCTGAGAAGATTGTAGTTATTTAGAGAACACTTCTGCTTAAAAGATACATTCAGCCAAAGTTGGCAGAAGAAATACTTTGATTGAAATTAAATATTAAGTGAGTTATGTTAAAAAGGTAACTACAGCTGGTATAATTAAAAACTTGACATAACAAAGCTGTGGTACTTTATCACAATACTTTACTTTATCACAATAGTTCCATATACTGAAAACAGGAATTATCACAATGTAGCATTTAACTACCAGAGGGTTTTGGTGTGTTTTTAAATGGTGCCCACTTTAGACAGTTTGGTATGGTTTATTTTAGTTAGCTAATTCTATAATTTAGAATTTATTAGACATTTAAAAAAATACATTAACTGCTTTACCCACTATGTACAGCATTGTCTAACTCAAATATGTTGATAATTGAGATATTGGAAGATGAATGAAAAGTTCCTCAACTGAAGCTTGCTTAGAAGTAGAAATTAGATTCTACTTATAAATCAAAAAAAAAATCAAAAAGAACTATCTCAATACTCAGACTTTTCTAGAAATGTTCAAATACTTTTACTACTTTCCTCTCCATGCCTTCCTAATTGGTTCCCAGGCTCCTGTTTCTGTAAACTCCAAATAGGATTCCCTGTTCTGTCTTTCATCTCCACAATCTCTACCCAGTGACAATTCTAGATATGCAGAGCCAAGGCCTAGTTTTAGTGTTTTCTTTGAATTTCACGAGTCCTTGGACTTCTACATCAGAAGCATGCAGTGCTAGAGCTGTCCAGATATTCAAATCCCATTTTGTGACAACTTTCAAGGTCTTGACATTTGTTTTTGATTTACATTGGAACAAAACCAAAACCTTATGAATGTTTTTCTGAAACAGAATTATGTCAATTTCACCTGAAATTTCTGTTTTCAGATCAGAAAAAAACATTTTTGATCTCTCTCTCTTTCTAATCCAAACTGACCAGAGAGTCCATACTCCCACTGAAAGTAATACACCTTTAAAAAATGTTTCAGGTTTGATAAAAAGTATAATTCAATAAAAAATATGTATTTGAAAATTTCCTAACCAGCTCTGTGGGAGCATATTTGAATGGGAAGCTCCAGAATTTGTTAGATTTGAAAGGAGAAAGTAGTCATATCTGTACTAGAAACCATGAAGACTTCATATGTCCCTCTAGAAAATGGACAATTGTGTTCAGATCAGAGAGGGGAATGTTGAATGGAAGAGGAGGATTTTCAAGTGGGCACAAAGAAAGAAGGGATGCTAGGAAAGGGCTGAATGAGAAGTGAACTTTTTTTGACATGGAGAGGAGGTGACAAAAGGATGGGAGGCAGAGAAATAAAATAAACACCCCTAAAGGATCAAACTATAAATCATTTTCTGCTATCCAAACTAAAAATAGCTTTCAAATCTTTTGAGTTTTTCTTATCACTAATGAGAAGATTGTAGATTTTATTAAACAACGGAGATATGTTTGCAGAGAACGTAGAATAGCATAGAAGAGATGGATGAGTTGCCATCCCACCATATGGGAGCTAAACTACTGATTCCGAGTATGAAAAATATCTGTACTTTTTATTATTATGGGTAAAAATGATATTGATATTTAAGAAAAGATAAATCTTTTGTAGAGAGTAGAAAGAGTCTAATGTTGGTGGCAACTGAAATTCATTTGTGTTAAACCCAAAGAGTGAATAAGGCAATTAGGGCCAATATGCATGTGTGGTTGCATAGATTAATAGCAGCAAGCAGTAAAAGACTTTTAAAATATAAGAAGTTCAGTGAGGAAGAAGATTGAGACAGTTATAAAAAAGGAAAAGCAAGCCACAGTAAAAATAATTAGCATTAAACTTCAGATTGTAAAGAATATTTTAATACACAAATAAAGGGGCTATTCAAGTATTTCACAGAAGACAGAAAGAAAGGGAATCCAACTAACTAACAGTGGTAGTGGTGATGAATTAGAAGTGGGAGACAAGAAAATGACATGTGGTAAATACAGGTCACAAAAGGAGGAAGAAGATAGATAACTGCCTAAGACAGTGACAATATTTCCTGTTTGGTAGGAAGTTAGTGAATAGCAATAATAGCATTTACAATGGTTGTGGAACGGTTCAACTTACATAAGGCTTAAAAAGCTCAGATCCTGAACATATACGTATTTGAGCTTAAATGGGAACTAAACATGGAAATATGTGAAGTAATAAATGTAACTTATAGTATACTTTGATAAAATGTACTCAAAACCATAATGTAGCAAACCTATCATATCATTACTTAAAAGTGATAAGCAATTACAGTCCAGAGCTTTTCATTCAAAAGTAGTTAAATATTAGAATCAACTTTTGGTATTCAGTGAAGGGAACACTGTAATTTGATTGGAGACAAGAACTATAGAGTGATGGTAGGGAAGTCTTGCATAATAACTTGACTGAATTCTTTAAAGAGAGTGCTGCCATGGAAAAGCACACTGGAAGTCACATACCGGAAGTTACATTTTCAAAATGGAAATTTTTTAAACTGGCTGTGGGCCTGTGCGCCCAAGGTAACCATAGTCATAGCAAATATATTTTAACATTGCTGTCACAAAACCAAAATAAATAGTAAGTGGTGATAAAAGGAAATTTCCCTTTCTAAACTCAGATTGCCAACCCTGCCAGTGAATAGGTAATCCTAGTTTGTTGTGAATTGTTAGTTATCTAAAAGATTACTTTCTAACAACATTGTTATAACAAACCTTTCCAAATGAAATTTGAAGCCCCTAATTTATTGTACAGAAGCAAAAAACAAGATATAACAGATGGAAAGAAAAGCATTGCCCTATAAAGCAAAGGGAAGAAAAAAACCCATAAAAGATCAGAAATATTGGTGGAATGACTAAAGACCACTCAAGCCATCAAACTCATTCACTTTTAGCACTCCATGTCTCCTAGGATGCCATCTAATTGCTGCAAGAATGGCTCCAATGTTTTTGCCTCAACAACCATGCTTCATAGGCCATTCCACATTTTTATGGGTCTCTGCATGATCAAATGTTTCTTGACATCTGTTCTCTTTTTTCCCCAAAAAATCTATTTGTGACCCATTGTTTTATTGACACTGAAGCACTGAAAATAGCAACTTGATCTTAAAGTCTTCATAGCTTGTTTTTTTTTATTTTTAAATTAAACTTAGGTTTGAAATGCACTTCCTTACTACCTTTGTTGAATGTTATAGAACATTTTATTAGTTTATTTTAATCCTGTTGCTCTAGCTCATTAATTATTGCTCTCTCTTATTGGTCATTCTTCATAATTATACCTCCAAGGTACTTCTGAATGCACAGTAAACTAGGCTCAATGAGGCTTTACAGGCTTCTTAAAAATCTTTTTGAACTCTATAAACTGTTTTATGAATCTATAATTCTGATACTTAGAGTGACTATGGGCAAACAAGTGTTTCTTCCAACTAGAATAGGATCGTTGAGAAATGTTTAAAATTATGAGTATGTCACATTATTATCTAACAACATACAGTAAGAATGAACATGGTATAAATAAGGAAACTGAAGAAAAGCTGTTGTGGCAAATGCTATCATTAACTTTCATTACAGTAACAACAGAAAGTAAGAGAACAGGGATTTCAGCAGGAGCTGATGCTAACACATTATGAGTGACTTTGAACAGGACACTTGATTTTTGGATCTCAAAGCAAGCCACAGATTTTGCAAATAGTTAAGATTCTATAGAACTCAGGGCTTGTTCTTGAGAGATACTGAACTCTTGCAGCTTCCACTGTCAGTGCAGTATTCCTGAACTTCTGTTAAACTCAGTGTTATGTTTACAGCATACAAACAGGGAAGTGAGAGCAGCTTATGTTTAATTCTTTCTGGAAAACTGAAATGTAACACCACTTTCTTTTTTAAAATCCAAAACTTTAACACACAGGAACCAAAAAGAAAGAGACAAAGAATGCTGCTTCCTAAAACACAGAGGCACACATCATCCCATCTCACTCTTGGCTGGCTTTCTGAACACTACAGTTCTTAAAGACCCAGATTTCACAGTTTCCTGCAGAGCACCAAAGCCTGCAACAAGGATCAGGAGACCCCTTACAAATTAAAGTGATAGCTTCTCATTTTAATATAGTTTTCAACACATTTCACTCAGAACATGCCTATTATGTACAAAATGGAGACACTCCAGGGGGAAAACAGAGGGTCTGAATCCCAAAAAATAAGCAATTGAATCAACCGATTACACTGCTCTACAGCCAAAATGCTTCTGAAATAAATGTAGTCAAACGTTACTAATTCTGGGTCACTGCGAACGAAAATGATGCTTAAAATTGTTGATTGGCTCCAGTTTTCAAGATATGCTATTGGGTCAGTATATACAACCCATGACTTGGGAATGGCGGAGGATAAGTGAGTTATAAAGGGAAGGGATCTCAATTTAAACCAGAAATGACTAAAATACACCTTTGACTGTCTATCTATGAATAAATCTATGACTGGGTTTGGATAGTACTTGCTTTTTAGGCAAAACAATGAATGATGCAATCTGAAGCTGGTATTGCGTCATATATGATATGAATTGCATCATGTTATTCCTAGAAGTCATGGATGATGCAATCATAACAAATTGAACAAATTGCCCTATATCAGCTCTAGAAATCAGACAGTGTCGTGCTCTCTTATTTGTCAGTGTTTGATTTTGCAAAGGGACACATTTCTGTTTAGCCAAAGTGAGCAGAGATGCCTCGTACTTGTGTGAACAGTGCAGATAACTTCTGCTATGTTTGTGGTGAAGTGACTTTTGCATCACAAAAGCGCAGTATAACCACTATGGTTAAGAAAGCCTATCACCTTTATTTTGGCTGCAAAATTGAAGATCAGGACAAGAGGTGGGCCCCACACATATGCTGCAACACTTGTGCAACAAATCTTTGCCAGTGGTTGAACAGGAAAAGGAAATCTATGCCTTTTGCAGTGCCAATGATTTGGAGAGAGCCAACAGATCATACCAGCAATTGTTACTTCTGCATGGTGCCTCCAGTTGGGAAAGGTGTGTCAAAGAAGAAAAAGTGGACTGTGCATTATCCAAACATTCCATCAGCTATACGCCCAGTACCCCACGGAGAAGGACTGCCGGTTCCTGCTGCACCAGAATCATTCTCACTTGAGTCAGACGAGGAAGAGGAAGAGGATGAAACTTCTGGTCCTGAACCATCAATGTCACAGGACCCACATTTTCTCCCATCCTCCTCCTCTGAACCACACCTCATAACACAAGGTGAACTGAATGACCTTGTCAGGGATTTGGAACTACACAAGAGTAAGGCAGAGCTGTTGGGCTCCAGACTACAGCAGTGGAATCTCCTGGCAGGTGATGTTAGGATTTCCATGTTCCGTGACTGTCAAAAGGATCTTGTCCCATTCTTCTTCATGGAAGGTGATCTTGTAGCCTGCAACAACATCGATGGTGTGATGGCAGCCCTCAACATCGTTCATGATCCAGATGGGTGGACACTGTTCATTGATTCATCAAAGACGAGTCTTAAAGCTGTTTTACTGCATAATGGCAATGTTTTGCCATCAATTCCAGTTGGTCATGCAGTCCATATGAAGGAAACCTATGACAACATGAAACAACTTTTGAGGTGCATAAACTATGACCAACATCAGTGGCAGCTTTGTGGCGATTTGAAGGTTGTTGCTCTCTTGGTTGGTTTGCAGATTGGATACACACAGTACTGCTGTTTTCTCTGTGAATGGGATAGTCGGGCAAGAGATTCCCACTACATCAAGAAGATTGGCCACTCAGACAGTCATTGGAGCCTGGGAGGAAAAGTGTTCAGCATCCCCCACTTGTTGAATCAAGGAAGATTTTGTTACCGCCCTTACACATCAAGCTGGGTCTGATGAAGAACTTTGTCAAGGCCATTGATAAAACGCAAGCAGCTTTGAAGTACCTCCGTGGAAAATTTCCAAGGTTAAGTGAAGCTAAGATAAAGGAAGGTGTCTTTTTTGGTCCTCAGATTCGTGAACTTGTTCGAGATGATGCATTTGACCATGCACTGCGTGGCAAGGAAAAGACGGCATGGAAAGCCGTCCAGTTAGTGGCAATAAATTTTCTCAGAAACAAGAACGCAGACAACTACAGGTTGTTGGTGGAAAACCTCTTCAAAGCATACAAAAGCCTTGGTTGCAACATGTCACTAAAGATACATTTTTTGCACTCTCATCTAGATTTTTTTCCACCGAACTGCGGAGCAGTGAGCGACGAGCACAGCGAGCGATTTTACCAGGACATTGCAACAATGGAGATATGCTATCAGGGGAAATGGAGCCCATCAATGCTTGCAGACTATTGCTGGACAGTGACAAGAGATGCTCCATTTAATGAATACAAGAGACAAGCCAAGAAGCGCTGGGTAGACACTGGATAGGACTAAACTATGTACATAATAGTTTTTTGCCTTTTGTTTCATAATAAATTTTATTTATATAACCCTTTTGCTGATTTTTAAAGTGTTACATAAACAGGACAGGTGAAATATTATCATGTAAAGCAACCATAAACACATGAACAGACCTAGGTTTACCATTTATGATTAAAACTGTACTATCTACACAATATACATAGACATAAAATGTAAAAACTTAAATATCTTAGAAACAGTAGCCAATCAGTTGTTTTAATTGTCATATTTGAATTCAGCACATCAAAATACATAATATATAGCACATTTTATCTCTGAAGCAGACGACTTCTCAAAAATTGTAGACCAGTGTTACATACAATATTATTGTACTATAAAAGTGAATCGATTAAAGACTTTTAGGAAAGGCATGCTGGTCATGAATATCATTATGTGGCATAGGTATGAAGAGATATATGTGCTAGAATACATTCATACAATATGCTGTGCAGAGAGTTGATAAGCCAGCCTGATTTACTGAAAGAGATGTGGATTTTCCTGTCTAGGTCAATCTTTGTAAGCCAGAGGACAGTGAAAGTATATTTATACATAAGGAAAACAAAGCAATGAAATTGGCAAGCTGCAGCTTGGTGAGCACACCAAGGGGGGACAGAGTCTGCCTCCCCACAATTCTTCCTTTCTCTTGATACAAAGAAAATGCACTTTAGAAAATATAAAGGCAATCAAAAAGACATTTTAGTTAACCAGGAAACAAAGGGAACAGTACACTTTGATTTTATGAACATTGTGTCCCCTTGCCTGGAGGACTGGAGATGTTGGTAACTAGATGCGAGTAAGATAATTGCTTAGGCAAAGACTAAGTTTTACTCACTAGAAAGCGTGTTTTGTTTTGTTTTGTTTGTAACCATACATATCTCTTTTTCTCTTGTTTAGTATTACTTATATCTCTGCTCTTTGTTAATAAATGTATTCTTGTTTTATTACAAATCCATTTCACTGTTGTCTATTTCAGACAAGTTTGAGTCTTCAGATAAACTAACAGATGATATGTGCTCTGTCTCTTTGGAGGCAGCAAACTTAATAATTTTTGAAAGTGTCCAGTGAGAGGGACTGGACACTACAAGGAGATGTCTTGGAAGAACTTGGATCTGGGGTTTCCTGATTGTACTTGAAATGCTAGCTTCAGTCTTGTAGAGTGTTGAAAAGTTTGCTGGCAAGGCAGACAGGCTGGTGTGTCATGAAAGAGGGCACATAGCTTAGCAACACCAAAGCTCTCACTGCTGCTAAGGCAGATTGGTAACAGTGGAACAGTTCTGGGTGTCCTGACCAGGACATCACATTCCCCAAACCTGCAAACAGGAACAAAGAAAACACCACACTTAGAATTTTCTTACTACATACAATAAAGAGGAAACAATACACTTAGAGTAATCATTTTAATACCTCATCTTTACTGGCTTTAAAAAATTGACACTATCCTAGACTACTGATCTTTTGCAAACAATTCTCTCTCCACCTACCAGAAAAACCAATAATGGAAATCTATTCTATAAGCTTTGTGAACACATTCTGCCTAAATTTTTCTTCTTGACTAAAATGATGCTAGCTGATTCATTTGCTCTAGATTCAGCCTCTTGGAGAAATATTTTTTTCCTATTTCTTGAGACAGTTTACGCTGTCAGAAAGTATGGGATATTTTTCTCTCTCCCTGACAAGCCCTCTTGAAACTTAAAAGCCTATGGAAAAATCCAGTTATGAAAATTATCACTTCTCTTCAGAAGAGAAAAAAGCCTCTGTTTTTAACAGTGGCCAGGCTTTAGCTCCTCATACTTCTTGTAGGTGAACTGTCAAGCTTAAATGCCACCTTTGAATTATTGCTTTTTCTAATACAATTGAGAAAGTCCCTTTGAAGTCTGATGAGGAGAGTACTGGGAGAATCTTTTACAATGTTTCTTTTATAGATTTCTCTTTGGATAATTGATCCATATTCACAAAATGGAATCCCCCTGTTGTCATAGTTCATGAGTGCTTGCCATTAATTGGGTGTCATCCTTGCTAGAATTTGAAACCATCTCTTCCACACAGAACATGTTGCATGATTATTATTTTGTAGCTTGGCAAAGATTTGTGGAACCTACTGTGGACCAAACTCTGCTCTCAGTGACATCCCTGAAAATGAGAGCAAAATATATAAGGGGATTCAGTTCTGTAATGCCTGGAAAATGAAATTTATTTAACTGCTTTCAATTATTATATTGTTGTAACACAGTTTAATTTTTGTAAATTAAAAAAAATATGGATGGAAATTTTGAAGACACCCAATTCCCATTGACTTTCAATGAAAGTGGGAAGCGGCGTGGGCCGAGGGATGTGCTGGCCGCGGCTTCCCGCAGCCCCCATTGGCCTGGAGTGGTGAACCGCGACCAGTGGGAGTCACAATCGGCAGAACCTGTGGACGCAGTAGGTAAACAAACCAGCCAGCCAGCCAGGGGGCTTACTCTGGTGGGCTGCGTGCTAGAGGTTGCCGATCCCTGTGTTAGACTCTGAGCATGTGGGCAAGACACACCAGGAAGACACCTGGGCTTACCTGTAGTAAAATCTGAGCCCTCCCCATCTAGTGTCCTGTTTCTGGCCGTTGGGGAGTTTGGCTACAGGCAGTTGCCAATAGACCACATGCCATTGTAGGCAGTCCCATCATACCATCCCCTCCATAAACTTATCAAACTCAGTCTTGAATACGGTTATGTTTTTGCCCCCACTGCTCTCCTTGTAAGGCTGTTCCAGAACTTCACTCCTGTATTTGGTCATATAAAGGAGTAGAGGTGCAACAGATTTACAAGTGGAATGACCTTACTTTATTGATACTTGTCTTTCTATTGCTTACGAGTCCAGAGTATCTGAGTGAGCAGAAGGTATGCGTGATTAATATTTGAGAATACTGAGTCTAAAAAATTTTAAGATCAATTATTATGTAGCATATATATATGTGTGTGTGTGTACATACATACACACACACACACACACATATATACATGGACATGGACACACACTGGAAGATATTTGCTGGCTATTTATTATTCACTTCTAAAACAAAGTCTTTATAGCTATCCAGTCAGAGGACAAAAAAACAATTGTCCAGATTCTTCCAACTGCTTTCTAAAACTGGCAGGGCAAAAGAGGTGGAAAACCAGTTTAATCAACTGGTTGGAATTCCACTAATGCAGAGGTTATCCCTATATAATGTAGAGCCACAAAGCAGGAGGAGTAGGCCTGGGGCCCTATGGCAGATGGAGAGATATAGGGCTTCCACATGGATACCCATGGCTTTGTGAGGACCACAGGAGATGTACAGTATTTGAAAGAAAAACTTCAGCCATTTCTGCAGAGGGCAGAGAATACAAATCTTCCCACTATGCTGGAACAATTTAGGGGATATTCCTTGATGAGAAATAATTTTCCTCTGCCCAGGCCTCCTGCAAATATTTCTCAGGAATGGTGAAATCCAGACAAAAAATTGGAAATCCAGAGAAACAGGGCACTCGGTTACTTCATACATAGGACACTCAACATATGAGATAAATCACTGGGCATTTAATTAAAGCAAAGCATCTACATGAGTTCACGTGGGAACATGATCTTGGACAAGGAAAGGACTGAAAGTGATGGTGACAAAGAAGAAAAGCAGAATGAAGGTCAATCATAAGGTAGGGATATTGGTTAAAACTATTTATTTCCTAACCCCCAAAACCATTTTTTTTAATTTCTCAGTAAAATCCACCAGATAGATATAATGCATTTTTAATTAAGAAAGAGATTGAAATGAGTGGCTACCCTTGTTGTCTTCGAGGTAACTGTAGATCTTTCCCTAATGCACTAAGTTTCCAGTTTTGGAAACTTCAATGACTTCAATCTAATTTAAACTGTTGTAACTCCCGAGCAGAACTAAAGTATGCATAAGGCCAGATTCTGATACTCTTAGCCCTTGTCTATGCTTGTGGCAGTCTGTGGTGTACACAGGGCCGGTTCTGGCTTTCTGGCTGCCCCAAGCAAAAAAAAAAAAAAAAAAAAAACCTGCGGCGCAGCCAGAGCCAGGGTGCAGGGGGACTCCCTGCCCTGCAGATGTGCCCCAGCTAGCGGGGGAGGGGGTGGGAGCGGGGAGAGAGAGAAAAGGGGGGCGGCCAGGGCTTCAGCGGGGCGCTGCCACACGGCCCCTCCCGCCATGCCCCCTGCCGGGAGGGCTCCACACCACTCTGGTCGGTTGGGAGGGAAGGACGCAGGCTGCCCTGCCCGGGCTTGCTGCAGGGCTCTCCCGTCCTCCATGCTGCTGCCCCCTACAGGGAGGCTGGAGCGGAACAACAACAACAACAAAAAGCGGCCGTGCCGCCCTAGGATTGGGCGGAATGCCGCCTCCTACAAGCTGCCGCCCCAAGCACTAGCTTGCTCGGCTGGTGCGTGGCGCCGGCCCTGAGTGTACATATGCTGCACACACCCCAAACACAGGTATAAATAGCTGCATAGACAGTGAGACACTCCTGAGGCAAGTAAAGACATGCCAGGACCTTAGGTTATTACCCTACGTGACTCTCTATACAACCAAGCAGTGTCTCCCACATTTTCACTGCTATATTTAGCCGTGTAGTTTCCACTGCCTCCCCACTGCCAGAGCCCTTCCCTGCACAGCGTCTTGCCCCAGCACATGGTGGTTCTAATACTAAATCCAGGGATGGATTCTTTAGTGGCTTTCTCTGTGTCAGCTCTTCTAAATGCAAGATCACATAGGGGACCTTTCTAGGATATTACTGCCTGATAAAACATGATCTCTAAAAGCTTCAAAGATATTTTGAATTGAGAAGTCCCACAGCACCTCTGCAAGAAAAGTATGTTCTTCAGTGAAAATGAAGCAGAAGCTGTAACACAGGTTTGATGATTTATTCATTCAAGTAGGCCCAGTGTTTTGACCACAAACAGCTTTCCCCAGAGTTTACTTACTGGTTGAGTGTTCAGATGATCGTATTAAGTCTTTAAGACACCATCAGGGTCTGATGTCATTCAGATACCACTCAACTGTAAAGTGATGTGTCGGCACTGTAGTGCTTCCCAATGTTCCATTAGTATAGTTTCACAGCTCTTTTGGCGCAACCCTGCCTTTTTTTGTGACATACCAGCTTAAAAACCTAGGGTCTGTGGCTTTTTAGAGCACATGTTCTCTATATTTCCTTTACAGAACAACAGTAAAGAGCAAATTCAATGATAAAGATCATTTTGGCATTTAGTTTTGTTTATGATCCAAAACTCCAACATAAGAGGAGGAAGATTAGATTGTTGCCATTGTACATTAAGTTCAAATGTTAAATTCCCAACATTATGACCATACCTGTATCTTACATGGTGCTTCAGTGATCCATGTAAGCTGTTGACATGTTATCTTTGTATGAGGAAACAATTTATTTGGGGCCATTTTAACACAATCTTGTTAACACATTTAGTTTTCACGCTCCAGTTAAGGGGGAATAAAATTGTGTGATCAAAACCACATGTAATCTTAGAGCACCTAACACGGAAACACCATGATGACTTAATTGTTCATTTACCAATCTTGGTGGGCATTTTGAGTTAGATAATAAATCATCATAAGCACACATATTCATGTGAATCAGGAATTAAAAAAAAGTAGCAAAATAGACTGGGACTGTAATCTGCAACAAAGAGTGACTTCTAGCAAAGACATACTTATCAAAAGGTTTCCACTGAATTGATGTAAATATTGCTGTCTTTACACTCACAGTATAGTGCTGATGGCAAAGGGTTAGCAAGATGACTGAACCCTAAGATTAAAAAAAATATATAAAGTACATTTAGCTCGCTAAATATTCAGTCTCGTTGAACATAAGAATGGCCAACTAAGCTTGCAGACCAGCCTTGTGTACTTCTTGTCAGGCTCACTGACTTTCATTGGGAGGGGTGAGCATGGCCTGGCTCCAACCACCGGGGTTCTGTGAGTGGTCCATCCCCCTCTGGGACATTGGGGGGCCACTCTGCCTCACTACAGACACCAAAACTATTTGCAAATTCAAGACAACTTTGTAATTTTTTCTGGTCAGAAAAAAATTGGAAATATTGAAATGGTTCATATTAGCATTTCCATCATAAAACATGTTGACTCTGCTTTTCAGAAAGAAATATCATTTCAGAATTTTTCCTCAATTTTGTTTAAACACACACAAAAAAATTAAAACCTCAAAATGAAACTTTTATTTTCTGGTTCATCCTGAAGCGTCATTTTGTTCCACTGAAATTTCAAACAAACTATTGTTTTTGTTTTTTTGGTTCTGCCACCGAACTGAAAAATTCATTATTCATGCAGCTTTTGTCAGGAACCATAAAAACCTACCTGCAGTTCTCCACCAGTTTATATGCACTAGCACCCTGTTCTCTACTGAATCAGCCTTAATAACTTGAGGATGGATCAGGCAGTGTAGCGTCCCCCTAGAAGTGAGACCCTATCCCTATGTGCTCCACATTTCCAAGTTCATCATTTTAAAAGCAGGCCATTCTCCAGTTTTCTGGACAGGAAAATCATCTACAAATTTTCTGAACTGGTAAAACACATACACACACACTCTGGCTTAGCCAGAGTTACCAGAATGTTATTCATTTATTCATATATATATAAACTCTGTCTAAGCCAGAGAATGTTGAGAGCTTTCGACAACTTTCCAGGAGCAAGCAGACAGACTAACAAACACATGGACAGGCAAACCTAGAGATGTAGCTCTGAACTTGGTCTTTAGTATAAAAATAAGTATTCAAGTTTGCTAAGGAATTGTAAGAAGCAGAGTGCCACCTAAACGGCTTGCTTCTAATAGGATTAATGAATGCCAGACTTCATTAATTTTATATATTTGCTCTGAATTAGGAGCTCTGCTCATATGATTTGTAATCTAAAGCTATCATGGAGTGAGGCTCACCGTAATCCTTAAGATGGAACATTTTTCTTTATATTTCTTAGATCTAAGATCCCTGTGTATTTTTCTGCTCATAAAACTTTATTTTTTTAGTGCAGTACATATTTCAGCACCTTCATCAGGATTTATAATTATAATTAAACATGCAGTGTCCACTATCAAACAACTGCTGGCAAGAATTACATAGACTGAAAAAGATTGCAGAGATTTCAGATGTATCAACCATAGCTCATGGAATTACAGTTTGTGACTTGATTCTGCAACAATTGCTATTCTCAGTGAACCAAACTCTACACTCAACAATACCCATACTGCTGCTGGCTCCTACTCATGGCATCCCAGTTGCTGGAACTTCTCAGGCACCTGCCTGACCCATTCGCCTTCCTAGCTTCCAAAGCCCTCCCATTCTATCCTGGACATCAGCCAGGATAGGGCCATTGCATCTCACCCCAGAAATCTGTCCTGCCACACCACAATCACTGGTCCAACTTCCTAAACTCATCGTCATATATTTGCACTGCACACCGGGTTGTTTGGTCGTCTTCTTTTGTGGCCTTTACCAGAATTTCCTCCTTCCTGCTTCTTGACCCTCCACTGGGCAGTGTAATATTCCCCCCAGAGTTCACAGATGGAAGATTTAAACAATTATTAAAACACTAAAGCTCATTAAGACACTATTTGACCTATCTTTAGTGCAGTGACTGTAATTAAACCTTATAAGGAAATTAAACCCAAACTTGTCTTTCAATTTACATTTAGACTCAAACTTAAACCTAATCCTAACATGTAAACCTAAAAATTGAGAGAGAGAGAGAGACAAAGACAGAGTGATCCATTCAATGCTGAGACTCACCTCATTTGCATTTTCTTTTTTTTTTAATCACAAGGACAAATTCTGCCCTCAGATATGCCCATGTAACTCTTGCTGATGTCAACTGGAGATGCAGACAAATATCCAAGGACAGAGTTTGGTTCCAGGGACCTGTACCCAGGGCCGGCTCCAGGCACCATCTTAACAAGCAGGTGCTTGGGGCGGCCAAGCATGTGCGGCAATTCGGGAGCGGCAGGTCCCTCAATCCCTCTAGGTGCGAAGGACCTGCCACCGAAATGCCGCCGCCGATTGCGGCTTTTCCCCCCCCCCCAATTGCCGCCGCCGGGGGCGGCAGAAATGCTGGAGCCAGCCCTGCCTGTACCAAAAGCCAGATGAGTTGCAGTCCATTTAAGAATATTAGTTTTGAAGTAAAATTATGCGCCAGATGCCTTATTACATCATATGAAATATCCAATATGAAAATAAAGAATTTAAGTTGTAACCTCAGGAGGTCATCTAGACCAACCCCCTGCTCAAAGCAGGACCAATCCCCAGACAGTTTGTTACTCCAGTTCCCTAAATGGCCCCCTCAAGGATTGAATTTACAACCGTGGGTTTAGCAGGCCAATGTTCAAACCACTGAGCTATCCCTCCCCCCAGATAGTCCTGCCTGTTCCTGCCTAGGTTCCAGACGAATCCTAGCAATGTTGGTGCTATCTCAGTTGATGTGGCATGATCCACTGGATGCCCTCCTCACAACCTATTTCTGGATTATACTCCAGTAGCTGGAAACTATTGGCATAATGTGTCCTTTACATCCAGGCTTCCCATTGCCTTTACATCTCATTATAATCAATGAGTCCACTTAGATACCTGGTTCATGGTACAGAAGGGATTCATTTTTTTCCCTCACATAAAACACAACAAGAACTTGGTGACATTGTCTTAGATCAATTGCTGTGTGGAGTAGCAATACGATGAGATCACTTTGTATCTCAAAAAGCTCCATAGAAAAAAGAAATAAATTCCTTCTTCTCTTTAATACCTTATTGTACAAAGCTTGCACATAAAGGTACTTTTATAAATGGGGGTATCTTATGTAATGTTAGCTCCACAGAGGTTTCACTGCCTGACACACAGTTATTCTTTAATCCTTTTTTTTTTTGTTCTCTCATTGATAGTGAAACTGTATGTCCCTGTCTTCCCATCCTCCCTGTATCTTTAATTGGCAATAGACATCAGTATAAAACACAAACAAAAGAAATAAAATGTGCACTATCAGAGATAGGACTGCTGCATGAGGTATTGTATAATGAAGGTAGTCTAAACCACAATGAAAATTCCCTTAATCAGCACCATGGGAGGTATATAAAAAACAAGAAAGGTTGAATAAATATATTCACTATTGTGGAAATGCCCTGAACTATGTCAAATAGACGAAGCTGCCACTTAACAACAAAGGCACCAGCTAAATCAGAAACAAACAAACAAACAAACAAAATCAAAAACCTTTGTATAAAATAATATGAAACAACTGCCCTGTTAAGATTTAAATCATGGAAGAACATGGTTTAGTCAGTGCATAGATCAGTGAACAAGAAGTTATGACTCTGTTGACAGACCCCTATTTTCCACAGCCACAAAATCTGTCAAATTCATCTTCAGAGAAGAACTGTGCTTCAGAACATTAGCTTTAATTTTAAAGAAAATTAAGCTTCCAGTCTCTAGATCAGTGGCGGGCAACCTGTGGCCCGCGGGCTGTACACGGCCCATCAGGGTAATCTGCTGGTGGACTGTGAGATGGTGTTTAAATTGACCGTCCGTAGGCACAGCCACCCGCAGCTCCCAGTGGCTGTAGTTCGCCGTTCCCGGCCAATGGGAACTGCGGGAAGTGGCAGCCAGCAATTCCCTGCAGCCTTTGATGCTTCCCGCAGCTCCCATTGGCCGGGAACGGCGAACTGCGGTCACTGGGAGCTGCGGGTGGCTGTGTCTACGGACGGTCAATGTAAACACTGTCTCGCGGCCCAACAGCAGATTACTCTGACGGGCCTCGTGCAGCCCGCAGGTTGCAGGTTGCTCAGCACTGCTCTAGACTTATGAACAACCTTAAGGTGATGTTAACATTATTGTTAAGCTGATCCCTTAAGTACTGGGCACAATAAACTCATATCATGACATAACTGTTTTTATTCAAGGCTGCTTCTTTAGGAGGTGCTTAAAATCACCATCCAGGTGAGCAACATCGTTCTTACTGCTTCAGCTTCATCAGCTTGTAGAGATTTCTCTTCATCACAGTTAGGAGGGTTGTGGCTCAAGTCTTAGCTATATTGGTTGGGATGCGGTTTGTGTACAGTGCACTACATGTACTTCATGTAGCCACAGGTGCAGCATAATGGCTATAGCCAAGGCCGGGGGGGGGTTGTCAGAATTCTGGTATTCCTGACCATCGGGGGCTCCTGCACATTACAGCAGCCTCGCATCGTTGCCATAGATAACTCTGCCATTCAGTATAGTTAGAGCACAGAAACTCCACCCTCTCCTGATCTGCCGCAAGCCATGCCTTCAATTTGCCTCTAACCTGGGGTTTGTATGGTCACCTACGCCAGTGGCGCTCAACCTTTCCAGACTACTGTGCCACTTTCAGGAGTCTGATTTGTCCCTCAAGTTTAAAAAAACTACTTGGTTACAAAAATCATACAAAAATACAAAAGTGTCACAGCACACAACTACTGAAAAATTGCTTACTTTCTCCTTTTACCATATAAATATAAAAAATTATCAATTAAAATATAAATACATTTCAGTGTACAGTATATAAAGTATATAGTATATAAAGCAGTATAAACAAGTCATTGTCTATATGAAATTGTAGTTTGCACTGACTTCTCTAGTTCTTTTTATGTAGCCTGTTGTAAAAGTGGGCAAATATCTAGATGAGTTGATGGAAGACGTTTGCATACCCCCAGGAGTATGCATACCCTTGGTTGAGAACCACTGACCTATGCTGCCCCTGTGGTGCTGAGGGAATTCCCAAGGGCCCTGATCCACCTGCCATTTAACACTGCAGTAGTGGCATAAAGGGACTATACAGAGGGAAACAGACTCAGGATGAAAGCATGAAATACATTGATACCCCTCCCCCCATCAAAAACTATGAGTCACTGAAGTTCCACTTAATCTCTGTTTTGAGGGCTTAAGTGGAACATAAATAAACCATAGACCTTGTGTGACCTGTGCTTTGGTGATAAAAACTTTTGTGTAGACATTCAGGAATTTTACAGCCCCAGAGCCTGACTCCAGCTAGCCTGAATCCGCTGACAGGAACTGAACTGCTGTGTAGACATACCCTTTGAGTATACACCTCATGTGCCATGGACCAGACAAGAAACTATCATTTAATTTTCCAAACAACTTCATATTTGAAGTAAATCTTAAACCATGCTAGGATTTACAGTGTTATTAAAAGCTCTATGAAGTCAGTGGCAGTGCTGACCCATATTTGCAGCAATTAAGAAAATACAATTAAACACCAATTTTAATTAATCCTACCTCCCCCTATTTCCCACATATAGCACAAGTACAATTATTTTATGGTTCTTTGAAGTAGGAGAAAATACATTAACCAAGAGGGGAAATATAAAGTACAATACAGTAGCTACATGCAGAAAGTCATTTTGCATGATTATATAGAGAACCTCATGGCAAAAGCTGAGATATTAAAAACACTTTTCATTAGATTTCTCAATTCACTTTTATCTTTAAAGGTCTGCTTTCTTCCCCTAGGACACTTTACAAAAAGATCAGCTGCTACACATCAAAAATTGTGCTTACTTGGAAACCAGCTTGTGAAAGTTTCAAAAGGCTTGCTTGGTGTGAATCTAGGTAGATCTTAAAACAAAACAGAACAAAATAATCCAACCACCTTGAATTTTTATTCAGTCAAGTAAATTCAAGTCAGCAAAGAAAAACAGTGGGAAAATGAGGTCAAAGAGAAAAATAACAGAAAAGAAAGAAGCACAAAGAAAAAAACGTGTTATCTGAACATACTGTTTCAGTGAATGAGCTGCCAACAGACTAAAAGGGCGATCTTAAAAAAAATCACTAAAAACAAAAGCAAAACAAAAAGTTTTGGCAACAGTTTTCAATATGAAGCCTCTAGCAACAATTTGTATGGGAAAAGGAAGAATTAATTGTGATCGGCATTTAAATAGTAATGTAATCACCTTTCAAATGATTTACTCATGGAGGAAGGACTACTAGGAAAGCTTTACAAAGGGTAAATAAATAAAATTTCTCCATGCCACTCTAAAGTAGTTATTATTTTGCCCATTTTACATATTAGGCCCCAAGTGACTGTGACTTACCAGGGTTACTCAGGTGGCAAAGTTAGAACGGGTAATCCAGAAGTTCTGAGTTCAAATCTCCTGCTACAGGAGTAGTAGCAGCCTGTAGCCACTAGATTATGCTCCCTCCATTGATGGGAGAACATAATGAAAAAGCTCCATTCTCGGACTGAGGATAAACACAGTTCAAATGGGTAACTGAAATGTGGAGGTGGATATTACACATTTATCAGCAATAGCAGCATACTGGAATCTTCTTTTGTGTTTGTTCTAACAAGACCAGACTGGCAGAGATCCAGCCATCAAAATCATTACAGAGATGGAAAATTCCCTTGGGCAATGATAATCAAAAGTCAGAAAATGGTTGAGGTTCAAATGTGAGGTTCTAGATTTCCTATAAATTATAGGTTTTGTGGGTCTTCCTCTCCCTTTTCTCCAATATGTTTGTCTAGAAGTTTCTGGTGTTTTCTTTTTAGATCTAATTAGTTAGCAATATCTTCCTGGTATTTTTTTCTCACCTGTTAAAGCATGAAATTCAAATCATGTGTTTCTATTCCAGAAACTGAGATTTATATTTGATATATTTAACATTTGCATCTCAACATACTGGGCAATATTTTCTTAAAATGAGGAATATTTATCAGGGGTTGCAGCTCTTCAACCCCAACACATGTTTTTTATCTCCAAAAATTACTCAATACAATCTTGATCAAAGGAGAAAGAAAACAGTTGGATCCGATGAAATTGAATGAAAATTGACTGAGGTTCAGAATACTGCCATTTAATGTTAATGAAGCACCTGTACCGGTTACAAGCAGTCAATCATCCAGTGGAAGAAAATAGAAGTCAGAAATTAAATGGAAAGGGGAGGGATTTGGAAAAAATGGCAAGAGCAAAAATCACAGAAAATGGAATGGTAGTAGTAGAGAAAAAATCTAGGGGGAAAATGGAGTGTTGGGTAAACATTCAGAAGCAAAAATAGACAAAACAGAAAAGTATGAGAAAAGTTTCATAATTTAATGAGTATAACAAAGATCTATGGCACATACACAAATGTGAAACAATAGTAACATAGTACATTTAATATAGTAATTAGATAAATATACTTGGTACTAATGTTTACCCTAAGATCTCCAAGTATCTTTATAGTAATTAAAGTATGGTTCCACTCCATAAAGTGACTCTCTAAAACTGGCACTGAGTTTCCATGTCCATAGTGATTCACAAAATTGATGTCAAATTTACTCATTGTTGAGATAAATAAAAATGTGTTTCTTCTAAATGCTGTCCCTGTTTACTCATGGTTGGGTCTCAGAACCAAGCTGGATATTTTCCTTCATCCTTTCTCAAACAAAAATATTACATAAGTCTTGTTAGAATTTGTTTAACTTTTTCATCCATTCAAAAGAAACAAGTTTCAGTGAAAGACATTTTTCACAAGAACAAATAATTTCTGTTTTTTTTTCAAAATTAAAAAAAAAAACAATTTTTGTGTAAAATGAAAAATTAAAATTTTTCATTTCACTATAATAAGGTAATTTCTCAAGTGGGAGTGTATGCGAGAGTGGTTTTTTTTTTTTTTTTTTTTAAATTTCCCTCCCTTTTCCTACTGGAAAAAAGTAAAATAAATATTAGAAGAAATAGAGGAGAAAAAACACTCTTGTTTGCATACTTATTTGTTCTCATTGGAAAAGTGTGAAAAAAATTAAAAAATGTGAAAAAGTGAATTTCTCTCTCTCCACATTCTCCTACTGAAATACAAACAAACAAAAACAAACAAATAAACAAAAAAACAAAATCCATTTTTTTCCCACTGAAGTGAGAGGGGAAAATATGCATTCAACATGGAATTTTTCAAAGAGACACATTTTTTGAAAAGTAAAATTTTCATTTTCTAAATATTCATGTTTCAAAAATCTAAAATCTGAAAAAAAAAATCTGAAAATGTTCAAATGAAATGAAAACTTCCTGTTTTATTTCACTGCTCTCCAGAACCTAAAATGAAACACAAGATTCCTGCATCTCAACATTCCTCTGCAGTCAGCAAACAGCCATGAAAGGTAAAGGCAAGAAGAGAAGGTAGTCAATCTTTTTCTCAAATAAGTGAAATTCACAGAAAAATACATAAAAAACTTCAAAGTACTCATGTTCTATTATTCCTGATCCCTGCCAGAATCAGATTCTGTCTAAGAGCTGCCACTTAGTACCCAGAAAAAAAGTAATATTACCTCTAGTCATCTCTTCCACTATTTTCAGTTGGTTAATCAATTGTACAAAAAAATTAAAAATAATAATTTTACTATAGTAGAACCTCAATTGTATGAACATGAATCTTACCAACAATTAGTTTTACAAGCCATTTTTCCTGACCGGTGGGAAAAATAACAAAGTTAGTTATCTCATTAAAGAACAAGTCGGAATCCAGAAGGGACCATCATGATACTCTAGTCTGACTCCTGCACGTTGCAGGCCACAGAACCTCACCCACCCTCTCCTGTAATAACCTCTGTCTGAGTTATTGAAGTCCTCTAATCATTATTTAAACACTTCAAGTTACAGAGAATCCACCACTTACAAGTTATCCATGCCCCATCCTGCGAAAGAAGAGTCACAGGAAACCCAGGGTCTCTGCCAATTTGACCAGGGGGAAAATTCTTTCATGACCCCAAATATGGCAGTCTGCTGTACCATGAGCATTTTGGCATGACCCAATAGTGCCTTCAATAAACTCAAAATATCTTGGCAGTGGTGCAAAGGACAAGAAGAAAGCAATGCAGTGCACCATAGTGACACTTATGTATTGTTTCTATTGTAATTTTGAGATGCTCAATGTTATGACCCTTTCAATTTTAGGAATTAACCAATCCCCAATTAGTTTGTAAAATAAAGGTTCTGTTGCAGTTAAACATAAACTCATGTTTAAAAGGATTATTTGTATAATGTCTTTTATGTGATACTATGGGTACAACGATTGATGGCTGTTTGTAATCTTCTGATTATTAATTATTAATATTATTTATAGTAGAATTGCATTTATGAGCCTCAATAATGCAGGAGTTTGTTCGGTGCTATAAAGACCACCAACAAAGAAGAGAGCTCCTAATCCAGAAAGTTTAAAACCTACATTCCAGACAGACTGCAATATGTGGAGGAAACAAAAAAATGAAGTGGGGCTAGGTTGGGAGGGTGAGATTACCACACAGCAAACAGTTTAGCATAAAAACCGAAATGTCAGCTCACCAGCTGTACAGCCAATGCCAGATAGGAGATGTGGGCTCAGAGCCAAGAGGGTCCAACAGATTCAGTGTCAACCCACTCTGCTTTTTGGAAAATCATTCGACCTCAGGCAGCTCCTATGAAAATCTCCTGCTTCCATAGTGAGTGTTGAGGTAGAGAAATTCATAAAGCAATTAAAAATACCTGCAGATAAGACATTCCAAACATTGCAAAAAAGAAGAGCATCTGACCTTTAGCTGGTTGTTTTACAATGGAAGGAAGGATGTGGAGTATGACAATGAGTAAGAAACTGCTGAAGCCACACCCAAATGAAAAACAGAAGTCACCAATTATCTGCCCAGTTCCAGCCTGCAATCATTCCCAAATGGTGCAACCATATTGTTGTCTTAATGATCAGAGACGAGAGGTATTTTCTATGTCATGATATAAATGATAGATTTCACAAAGCACAGGATGACATGGGCTCGTTCACATAAAACAGAGTTGACAAGTAACATGCAATTGTTTCTTTGTGTTTTAGGATTTTGTATAGATACCTATCACGCTCGTATTCCCATATAAAAACAATGAAAAGAGGAATTAAAATTATTGAGCCAACCTCACAGAATGCATAATTAGTGGCAAAATGGCACAATCAAAGTGAGACAAGGTAGGTGCCTTGTCTCTCAGTTATCCTGGGACCAACATGGCTACCACAACACTGCATACAACAATCAAAGTGGGTCTCAGCCCAAGATATGTTAGTTATTTTCTTTTTCTAGGAGAGAGCTAATTAACTAGCTATCACAATACAGCAAACTCAGCCACTGGATAAATACATTTCCAGATCACAAATATACAGAGCACATAAATATTAAAACTATGGAGGCTGTTATTTTGCTAAGGCAAGACCAGATCAATCCTTTAAGTATTCTGTCTGTCTCAGAAGGCAGCTGTTCTTACTTACCAGAAATGCAATAAGATTTAGCAGTACTAGAGACTAAACTAACGTTGCTCAAAACCAAAAGGCTCCCCCTGTGCACTGAAACATGTCTCTGGCATTAGGCTAAAGTTTTAATGTATGCTACTGCTATCTGTGATATTCCAGGACTGCCTTGTAAATGAGATGCAACATCTTGGGGATGGAAAAAATAAACAAACCCATACAGACTCATTATGCTGGTTCCAATGTGATGACATTTTCGACAACCAGAGGGTTTTTATTTGCTTCTTTGTTTTACTGAGATAAATGTGTTTGGAATACCCTTTCCAAATACCAAACAATCACTTAACAACTTAAATTTAAATAAGATCGAGCATATTTAGAGCACTATTATTCAAAATTGTTGTACATAGTATTTTTCTTTTTATTTGCAATGTGCTTTGTTATTCCAAAAATGTGTTAAACTTACACTCCAAAATATACATTTTGTAAAACTGGACTTTAATAAACTGGTCAATTTCAAACAAGAAAAAATATGAAGCAGAAATATATATTGATATCTTGACTCGTGTGTACTCACCACAACCATGGTTATAACAATGCTTTGCATTTAACCAGGAGCCCTTTGCGAACACTTATCAAATAGCTGAGAAAAAAAAAATTGGTTGGTGGGACTAGAAGCTCTGTGGTAGTTCCTTCTCCCTCAACAGATGCCCTCTAAACAAGCCCACTGTGGAGTGGTAGTGGCATTATGACATCAGAAACAAATCTCCTGCTCCCCCCCCCAACTCTATTCCTTCTTCTCCCATGTTCTCCTCTTTCTTTGTAACCCCTGCCCTTTGGCACCATTTCCCAGCATGCTTGACATTAATTTGGGAGCAGAATGGACTAAAAACTCCCACTGACGCCAATAAGGAGGCTTCTGCTGGGATCATCTGGACAAGCAGTTTGCTGGGCCATAGAGGAGCCAGGGCTGCTCAGCCTTTCAGAGGGAGGAGACAGCTTGACTCAGGGCTGGTCTAAACTATGGGGCTAAGATGATCTAAGTTACGCAACTCCAGCTATGTGAATAACGTATCTGGAGTCGATGTACCTTAGGTTGACTTATTGCATTCTCTGCACCACACTGGGTCGACAGGAGAAACTCTCCCATCTATTTTCCTTATGCTTCTCATTCTGCTGGAGTACCGGAGTCGATGGGAGAGCGTTTGGCAGTCGATTTAGTGGGTATTGACCCGCTAAATCGACCCCCAGTGGATTGCTTGCTGCTGCATCAATCCACAGAAAGAGAAGACAAGCAGTCAGAGACTAGTTTAGTTTCAGTTTTGAGTTTGGGAACAGAGTGAAGCAGAACAGCACAGGAAATCCTGTTTAACAGCACCTTCCCACAAAGGGAGTCTTTGAACTGCTGTGGGATCTAGTGCATGGGCCAGGCAGTTCCAATCCTGCGGAGACTATTGTCCACAATGACAGAGAGCTGACCCAGGGCTAGCTACTGTGAGTCAGCTGATATCTCCACAGGACTCCAGACCAGGGAGCCAAGAGAGGACTCTGCCCCACACAAGGGTGAAGACATAGTAAGGAGACCCTTCTAGTTTAAGCTATCCAGTGTTCACAGTGCTGCAGTTCTTGTCTCCAGACTCATACCCAGTGTCAAGGAGGGAACTGAGGGTTTGGGAGAAGATGTAGGGAATTGGTTGATTTGATAATGTTTAGTACTTATTCATTAACCTTAACCCTTTCTTTCCCCAGATTCTTTTTTATCCTGCTCCCAATAATGTCGGGCTTTCCTACACTATTACTGTCAGATATGCTTTTTCTTTTGCTGGTGTTTGTTTTAACGCACTTTATTGTTTCTTGTGTACAGGGCTTTATATTCCTTGCCAGCTGTGGTATTCATTCTCCCAAAGGACAGCACCCCTTGCCTCTCAGGCACAATGAGAGGTTTCCTTGGATGGAGACACCAGGTATCACAGAAAAAGAATGCAAGAACCAACCCATGCTCGGAGAGGGGAGAAGCCACTCCACGTGGCAAGTACCAGGGAGGAGGCTTGAGCCACACCTTAGGGGAGAGGCCACACTTTTAATTGCATATTGCAGTTGTACTGATTTAAATATAATCATTTTTTACAAAATCTATCCTCCTTGTCAATTAATTTACATACTGCAATCTGATTGGTTTAAATACCCATCTACTTAAAGGAACACACTTGACATATTGTGAGGAATATAGATTTTGATAATAACAGTATTTGGTAAAATAATTATCTCCATTTTACAGATGGGTAAAGTGAGGGGCCAAATGATTAACCCATAGTCAATGAGAGATGGAACTAGAATCCTAGATGAAATCCTAGCCCCACTGAGGCAATCTGTTTTACCATTGACTTAAATAGGGCCAGGGAATTCATTCCCTAAATCAAATCCCAGGGGTTAACATTAGACTATATTTAGAACAATACTGCAAACAGTACTGTGCAAGAATGTCTGCTATGCCTGTTTGAATACAGACACTTTGAATTTATCCACTTTATCCACCAGCAGTCATGAAAGCAAAATATTGAATCTTCGGTGACAAAGTGTTTTACTTCTGATATCTGACCACTCACAGCAATGGAGTCATTGCTGAATGGTGGAAATGGAACCCACAAACAAACATAAGGCTGAAAGAAACCCACAGAGGTCATCTCATCCTTTCTCATCCTGGATTCAGGATTAAATAAACTGTGGACTCCAAGCATACAGTGAATTCCTCTAGACTTTCTTCCCAAATAACATGGTGCTTTAGTAAAGATGTCAGTTTCATTGCCCTGAATAAAGTGTGTTATCATCAGTGGGCGTCTTGAGTGCATTAAGTACAGATAGTAAAAGAAATATTTATTTTCTTCCTGATTTACATTAGAGATCCCTTACTAACTGGAAAATTATTTGTCTGATTATGAGACACTTTTCAATACTATGTTAGTGTCAGGTAAAAGATATCTGCAGGTATCTAGCATGTTCCTCTCACAATATACATTCACAATAGTTATTGGTTTGTATTAAAAACTGCTAAACCTGTAGCAATAACCTTGTGGCTAGTTCTAGAGGTATTGTGATAATTGGGCCTACAAATTTAGTATCATTGTAAATTAAATTGTAAGTATATAAAATTTGATAAGGTGTTACAATAATATATAACAATAAATATTCATGTTGCTTTCGATAATAAATGTTAAGAAAAGGTGCAAAAAAATAAGTCCAAAAAAAAATTAAGTCCCCCCCCCCGCCCAAAAAAAAAAAGCCATGTTGAAATCATGCTCGGTAAAAGTTGACAACTTACAACCAAAAATTGATGAACCAAAATTGATGTGTTGGATATTAATTCTAATTGGTTGACAAAATAATGATGGGTTGGGCTATTTGTTCCCTTTCAGAGTCCTTAAAGAGACTTTGGGAGGAAAATATGTCAGAACAGATGGAGGCTACTGGAGCGAGCTTCACTATCATGGCTGCCACCCCCAGCATTCTTAGGAGCCTAGGTCTTCATCATCCTAATCCTGACAGACTAGGCCAGAGAGAGGGATCCAGATGACATTGCCACCCCTACCAGCTCCAACCGAATCTCAACCACCACCTGAGATGAAGTGGGATTGGATTTTAATGACAGGAGCAACAATAGTTCCAGCTTATCTCAACTAACTTCTTTTACCCAAAATAGCAGTTATTACCATATCTGATACTATCTAAGACTATAAAACCAGGTGAGAGGGGGCTGCCTTCTAGAATCTCTCTCTAGCTAAAAGGGAGAGAACAATAAATGTAAAAATGAAAGCCACATTTAGTATTTTACATTTCAGATGCTTTAACTGTTTTTCCCTTCTTTTCTATATCTTCAAAAAAAATTAAAAGGATATATAATGGTGTGTTTGTCTTGGTACTAAGCTGGCTGATATCTCTGAATAACAAATAATGGACCATGTTTAACACTGTTCATGTTGGACAGTGACTGGATTATGTTAAAACCTTTGGCCCATTTATTCCATCTAAATTAATACAACAGAGGTCAGCCATGTTTCAGGTTCACTGATCTCACAGTACAATTCCAACTATAAAAATCTGTGAGTTCCATCAATGTTTGTCTGAACAGAGAAATTCATTTTAAGTGTGTTCTATCACTCAACACCTACATACTCAAAATGCTCCCTGAACCATTAACATTATCAATGGACCCAGTAAAAAGTGGATTTTATGTGCTAACAAGAGGTATATTCTGAGGCGAATGGTCCCATAACATCTCACAAGATAATGGCAAAACAAAATCTGTCCACTTAAGGATTTGCCTTCATATCAAAGTCTGTGGGGTTATAGAAGCTAACGGAAATCTTCAGCCTTCAAAAACCTTTTATTTAAGATTTCGTTTGTAAATACCATTTTTAGTTTGTTCTAAATATACACACAACTTCAAAGTTTTGTTCCTTAGTAAAAGCACAGACATCTGACAAGGTCATATCAATTAGTAGTTGCAGTTGCTCATAAAGGAAAGAACAGTTTATTTGAATGCATGTATGACTTAGTAATTATTATTTTGGATCATATTGTTAATACAGCTGGAAATTCAAGACCACACAATGACATTTTTTGACCAGCTTCATTCAATAAGTAAACATTTCAAAAGAAACAAAAAATGTTTATTTCATTCAGAATATTTAACACGTTTTATATGTTTGTTTGTTTGTTTATTGACAAATACATCATTTTGTGTTTGGGGGAGAAATTCTCTTACTTTTTTCCTCTAGAAAAAGGGACAGGCAAAAATAAGTTAGAGAATGTTACCTCCCCTTTCTCTCTCTCATGTACTCCTTTCTCCTTGTCCAGTGGGGGAAAAAATAGGGGGGAAGGTGAAAAAAATTAGCGGAAATGGGAATTTTCCCAGAAAATAATTTTTAAAAATGTTTGATTTTTCTTTTTTAAAACTTTTTTTATTGTTTGCATATAAAATATTAAAATATAAACCAAAGCATATAAATATATGCACAAGATGGAAATATGATATAAATAATAAAATTTAACACTTATTATTAATAAAACCTGGAAAAAACAAAACAAAACCTGAATTCATAGAGGTCATGGGGAGCATTAATTATTAAAGTGACTAAACAGATAAATAAGTGAGAACATAACCTATGAGTATTGGGGACTAATATATTAAACTGCAAAGGTATGCAATAGTTTCATGTGTGTCTCTTATTTTTTCCCCCAAGCATTTCTAGTAGACACAGTCATTTTTTTCCATTAAAGCAGTAGTAAAGCTCACTAAGCCAGTCTGTTTATGGAGGAGGAAATTTGAAATTTTTCATTTAGAAACTTTGAATAAACAAAAAAAAGTTGAAAATGAAAATTTTCTTGTGAACATTTCTATTTAATCAAAAAACCTTATTTCTTCTAACAAGCTTTTTTTTTTTTTTTTTTTTTTTCAAATTCCTTATATGTGAGGATTTCTAAATATTTTCACATTTTTTGTTGGTCTTCTCTGGATCCTCTCCAATTGTCTACATTTTTTTCCTTAAACTATGGTGTCAAAACTAGATGCAATACTCCAGCTAAAGCCTCACCAGTGCCAAGTAGTGAGGGACAATTATATCCTGTGTGTTACATATGATACTGCTGTTAATACAACCCAGAATAAAGCCTTTTTCACAGCTGCATCACATTCTTCATTCATATTCAATCTGTGATCCACTATAACCTCCAAATACTTTTCTGCGGTACTACTGCTAAGCCAGTTATTCCCCATTTTGTAGTTGTGCATTTCATTTTTTCCTTACGTGTAGTTCTTTGCGCTTGTCTTTGTTTAATTTCATCTTGTTTATTTCAGGCCAATTCTTTAATTTACCAAGGTGATGCTGAATTCTAATTCTGTCCTTCAAAGTGCTTGCAACTCCTCCCAACTTGGTGTCTCTACAAATTTTGTAATCATACTTTCCACTCTATTATCCAAGTCATTAATGAAAATATTGAATGAAACATGACATAGGACAGAACCCTGTGGGCCTCACTAGATGCATCCTTGCAGTTTGACAATGAACCATTGATAACTACTCTGAGTATTGCTTTTCCACCAGTTGTACACCCACTTTATACTAATTTAATCTAGACCACTGTCCCAAAATACATCCTCATGTGAAATATGTCAAAAGGAAGTCTGAAGATGCATAATTTGCAGGAAATGGTACTATGCTCAACTTCTGTAGATATGGAAAAAACAGTCATCAAACTCTCCCCCCAAAAAATTCTAAGTCCTACTGCCTGGACAAAGCAAAAGAGATGCCATGATCCTTTAGCTGCTGTACACTACCACTGACCTTGTGTAACACACCAGCTAAGTGTGTAATGTCACCTTCTTCACATAAACATATGGCTTATGCAGAGAATAAGAACTCATTTAACCTGTCTGTATCCATCTGTGTTTCCTGTTTTATACTTAGATTGTAAACTTTGGTTGGAGACTGTCTTTTTGTTCAGAGTTTGCACATTGCCTAGCACAGTTGGCTCATCATCCATGACTGGGGCTCCTAATCATTACTTATAGAGCCTACTACTGCTACCAGCTAATGGAGATACTACTTTATCTTTTTATGACAATAGTCCATATTTTGTAGATGAAAGTCCAGATTTGTCACTCAACTCTCAGTCTTAGTGATAGGGAGATATTTGATTTGCAACCAATTTTTAATCCTAATCTGTACTATCAGATTGAAAACATCTCCCATGTATAGGAGATGCTCACCGTCAGGGGTGAAAGTAACATTCAACAGAAGGGGCGGAAGAGGCTGGGAGTTAACATCCCCCAGCCAGCCCATCCGCGCTGCCTGGCCATGCCACCCGGGTCTCCAGCGGCGATTTAAAGGGCCGGTCTCGGGACAACTGCTCCTTTTGTCCCCTCTCCTTTGATGGTCGGGGAATGGGAGGAAAGGGGCAACGAAGTTCAAGCGCTGCCGTGGCAGTACTTTAAGCAGGGACCTTTGCCGCGCCAGCGCTTTAATCTTGCTGCCCCTTTTGTGCTCCCCCCTCATCGGCGGCCCAGCTTACTTTCACCCCTGCCCACCATCTGATGAAATATTGAAATACAGTCATAGGTAATGGCCTGCTGTTTTAGCATCTGCCCTTCAGCACAATATGGGAAAGCCCTAACTGCCTGGTTAATGAAATTCCATAAATGGAGTTCACTGACATTGTTCTGCAAGTGCTTCCCCAAACTTGTGGTATTAGCTTGGAGAATACCAACATGGTTGATGAGAAAAACTACCTTAAGAGCAACCCTGATTCAGTTTCGCACAACCAAACACCTCACTAACCTTGTCCCTGGACAAAGTTGTTGTCCCTAAAATGGATGAAGGCAACAAAGTAAGGAAGGGATATCACCACAGACCATAAATCAATGTCATTAGGTGGTCCAAACCTGAATGCTCTGAAGACCTCAGCTGAAGGAACTGGGAAATTGATGTGGCAAACAACTACAAAGTCTGACTACCAGCATCTTCTGAGGAGAAAGTTCATAGTAACCAATCACAGCAAAAAATATGTGCATATCATAATACAGCTATGAAATAATTAGAGATTATTCAAATTGGACACTCACAGTCAACCAAGTACAGGGAGTTGCAAAAGTGAGGAAAAAACTGTATAGTAATTTTACAATATTCCTATGCTCCTTCATTCCATTTCAGTATGTTTCACTATAACAGCATCTTAGCTGATACACATCACAGCTACAGTTTCCACAAAAATAGTATAGCAATTTCCAGTAATAATAAAAAATGTGGAAATTTATTATAAGTCTAGCATGGGTGCCTTTCCCCTGAGAAACATCCACATTTGTAATATTTTACCATAAATGTACAGCTTGTGGCCACCCCAATCTAATATTTTTTTTTTCTGACCTAAATACGCAAAAGATGCAGGCAAAATAACAGTTAATCTACAGGCACAGAGGATCTGTCACATTTGGCTGAAATTCATATTTAATGCAGTGGTTGATGCCTGGCCGCAAGGAAAGTATAATTGGTTGAAGAGTTTATCTTTGTGGGAATAGGGGGATAATGTGCTTTATAACTTGCAGTATTTTCTTCTGTTATGTAATAATTTGATGCATACATTCTGATTAACGATATGAAAGGATAACAGAAAACTTACTCCTTTTGCTCCTCATTTATACCACATGAAAGTGCTGGGGGGAGAATACTTGTCCATATAAAATTATGAGTAAGAACAAAATAAATGGTGGTACAAAGTACTCCAATTTATGTGTTAGGATTATGGATTTCGTTCTATTTTTCATTGGTAATTTCAAAACAGTATTCTTCAAGAGGCTTTTTTTCCCCTTCATCTTCTTTTTTTGTTACCTTATTGAAAGACACTTCAGTAATGATAATGCTTGGAAATATTTGGCCTTTGGGAAGGCTAGAACACAATGTAGAACAGGCATTTGCATATGTCAGCCTCCCTCTACCGAAAAGTAAACAAGCCAAAAAAACAAGAAAATTAACATGCATGATCTTCCCTTACTCTCTTTAAATGAATCTTTAACTAGTCTTGGAAACTCTAAAACCTCCTTTTTGAATCTTTACTTTCCATCATATGAGATATTACACTGATAATAATGAGATAAAAACATACCTAGAAACCATAGCAGAAATATCACCATAAAGAAAATCTTTTCTCACTTCCCAGTCAAGTCTGAATGGCTATTCCTAACTACAGTGCATGCATAATAACTGATGCTGACAGGAGAAGATACGATCATGCACATATGCAAATAAGGGAAAATTCTTCCTTCTTTGCCTTTTCTATCCTAAATAAACTAGCAAGCTATTCCACATATAAACCTTCAGAATTACTTTATCAAATTCTTATGCTGCCAAAAATTGGCAAGAAGTTGTACATAATATAATAAAGGCTCAAAAAGGAGGAATTGTCAAAACTATTGTTCCCTAAACAACCTTTGTGTATATGCATTACAGTGCATAGTCTTTGACTTCAGATGGTCACAAAACTTATTCAATTGGCAGGGCAGATGAAATTGGAGTATATAGGACTAGGACTATACGTGGCAGGCTTAGATAAGTTAAGATGTGGGGACGGTTAGGCATTTTGGGGTGAAATGTTTTTTTCAGTGGAAAATGTGGTTTCCATAAAACCAAAAATGTCCACAAGAACATGCCAATTTTGCCAACAAATCTTTCTATTTTCTATCAGGAAAATCAAAATGAAAAGTTCAGCTTCTAGTGTAGTTGAACCAACTTGAAACTTTTAGTCAAATTGAAATAAAACATCTAATTTGGGGTCAGTTTGATATCGATCTGCATCTGTTGTGATGATGTATCATGAGGGATGTAGTCTGGCCAGGGACAATGGGGACATGAGGGACTCAACTAGAACTCCCCTGAGGCACAGCACTGGATCAGGATAACACCGTTTAATATTGAAGTGACCCAAAACATTTAGACTATTCTTATTGCTCAAGATTAAGTATTGTGCTTTTTCGCAAGAGTTTAGGGAATCCTAATCTTCCCAATTTAGTAGATTAGTGCTCCAAAACTAGGTGTTTGTGATAAGAGTCAGTGACCATCAAAACATAGGGAAAACATTACAAATATGTTTTGCTTGTAGTACTGACAAACAAAATTTAAAATTAAATGCAATATACCTATAAATGTGGGGGGTTGTTTGTTTGGTTTTTCATAATTAGTACAATTTTATAGCCACTATGTGGCATCTTTGTTTGAGACTTTGTTCTAAACACTATGAATGAGTATTATCCCAGAGTATGATAAATTGCACTGAAAAATATTGAATAGTTGTAGTTACCAAAGCATCAGAGTACTGTGAAATTTCTTGCTCTATTTTATGAAGCATTAAACTGTTCATAGTAACTATGGCTTCTAGATGTCATCAATAAATCAAGTCAGGCCAATGGCAGCAAAGTGATGGATATCCAACTATCTAAGGGATTTGATCATAAGACACAAGCTAAAATGGTGACAAGGCGGAGATAAATGTTTGTGTTCAGATTAACATCCCAAGGTCAGAGTGCCCAAGCATATCAATGAGGAGTATTCAACCAACTCTCTGAGAATATTAATCTAAAAAGGTACAACAGCTAAGTGGAAAAGAAATTGAATTTTAATGAAGTCTGTTATGATTGTCTAAGAAAACATTTATAGTAAATTACTCAAAGATATTTGAGTTTGTTCATGCACACGGCTTGCTCCTTTAAAAATATCAGCCACTGTATAGTGATTATTTATTTATTTTATTTTAAGTAACTTTATAAGGGCATTGATAAAACATTAGAAAAACACAGTAAATATTCTTTATTTCCTTAAGGATGGGGAGGGGAGAAATAAAATGCAACTCATGCACAACTTGTTAAGGTTGTGCAAGATGAGTGTGTGATATTTTCAGTTGCAAGGTAATAATGAAAGAGAGTGGGAGAGACATTGAAGCACATAGCAAACTGGCACAGAAACACACATCCTGATTGTTTCATGTGTCTACATTATGTAGTGTTTTACTTTTGTATCTGAGATACTGTAAATATTTTCACCCTAAATATCAGAAAATTGGGATAATACACTTAAGGCTTGGTCCTGATCTTAGATTCTCCACGTATATGCCAGTGTAGCAGATGATTTAACAAGATGTTCAGCAATGCATGTTTATCTATTTGAGATCAGGGTTAAACCCATAGGCACATTTTTCTTCTGTCTTTTTCAAAGCAGTATTCTTCCCATTTGTTTCTGTGTATTCTACTAGCAGTAGCAGGGAAAAATATCTGAAGACATGAGTAATTCAATTCACTCAATCTAGCAAAATTGATTTTATGAACTGGACTGTACAGGATCACTTAAACCCTTTATACCCATAATCAACATATTCTGGACTATTTAAACATGGGTCCTGAGTCTTGTGTAAAATAAAGATGAAATAAATAGAAATATTTACCTCTAAACTTTCAAAAAAAACAACCAAAAAAACCCAACCCAAAACAAAACAAAAAAACCCTTGTCATTAAATAATGAAATCAAAGTCTAAGTTCTATTATTTCTGAGCATAATGATTCATTTGTAACACTGGATTTCTATCTTCCAGGACAGCAATTCATTTTTAACCCTTTTGTTAATGTCTCATATGACCTTCTCAGAAACTAACTAGAGAACTATAGCCTAGATTAGGGATCTGCTGGTGGACCAGGATGGTTTGTTTACCTGCAGTGTCCACAGGTTTGGCTGATCGCAGCCCCACTAGCCACAGTTTGCAGTACTGGGCCAATGGTGGCTGCAGGAAATGGCGGCCAACACATCCCTCAGCCCGCGCTGCTTCCCGCAGCTCCCATTGGCCTGGAATGGCGAACCGCAGACAGTGGGAGCTGCAATCGGCCGAATCTGCAGATGCTGCAGGTAAACAAACCGTCTCAGCTCACCAGCAGATTTCTCTGATGGGCCGCATGCCAAAGTTTGCCGATCCCTGGGCCAGATAAACCTACTGAAAGCTGGGATGCACTACTGGCTGGAAAACCATACTCAGAGTAGTTATCAATGGCTCACAATCAAGCTGGAAGGAAATTTGAGTGCGGCACCACAGGGATGTGTCCAGTTCTATTCAATATCTTCATAGATTATTTAAAAAGTAATATAGAAAGTACCCTTATAACCTTTGTAGATGATACCTAGATTGGGCATGTTGCAAGCACACTGGAGGAGAGGATTAGAATTCAAAATGATCTTCACAAACTGGAGAAGTGATCTGAAATAAATAGGACTAAATTCAAAAAGACAAATGCAAAGATTTGCATGTAGCAAGGAATAATCAGCTACACAAATACAAAATGTGAAATAATTGCCTAAGAAGGAGTATTGCAGAAAAGTATCTGAGGGTTTTGATGAAGCACAAACTAAATATGAGTCACCAGTGTAATATTGTTGCAAAAAAAAAAAAAGTGATCATCATTCTGTGATGTATTAGCAGTAGTGTTGTAAGCAAGACAAAAGTAGTAATTTTTTCACTTTACTCAGCACTGCTAAGACCTCACCTAGAGTTTTGTGTCCAGTTCTGGGCAGCATATGTTAGGAAAGATGTGGAGAAACTGGAGAAAATCCAAAGGAGAACAATTAAAATTATTAAATGTCTAGAAAACATGAACCACGAGGAGAGGGTTGTTTTTAAAAAAAAAAAAAAAAAAAACAAAAAAAAAACTTTGGTTTGTATAGCCTGCAGAACAGAAGACTGGGGAGGAGGGTGTCTGATAATATACTTCAAGTACTAAGAAGTTGTTATAAAAAGGAAGGTGATAATTTGTTCTCCTTCAACACTGAGGATAGGACAAGTAGTAATAGGCTTAAATTCCAGCAAGGGGGATTTAGGTTAGACAGTAGGAAAAACTTCCTAACTGTAAGGGTAGTTAAGCACTGAAACAAATTCCCTGGGAAGGTTGTGGAATCTCTGTGATGGGAGGTTTTTAAGAACAGGTTAGACAAATACCTGCCAGGGATGGTCTAGATCAGTGGTTCTCAGCCAGGGGTACATCTACTTCCGGGGGGGGATACATCTACTCCCGGGAGGCGATACACAGAGGTCTTTCAGGAGGTACAGCAACTCATCTAGATATTTGCCTAGTTCTACAACAGGCTACATAACAAGCACTAGTGAAGTCTGTACAAACTAAAATTTCATACAATGACTGGTTTATACTGCTCTATATACTATAAACCAACCAGTGGTGGGCAACTATCAGGATAATCTGATTGCAGGCCGCAAGACATTTTGATGATGTTGATCGCAAGAGGCTGTGGCTCACTGTTCCTGTTCAATGGGAACTGTGAGAAGTGGTGGCTGCTTACGGCCTGTTACCTGGGGTTCTTTCAACCCAAAACTCTTGGTAACTTTTACTCTGTGTGAGGAGGTCTCAGGAAATAAATCAGGGGAGACACGGTCATCCGACCGATAAATAGCTGACACAAACAGGACAACACAAGAGTGCTTTCCCTTAAAGCTAAACTTTACTAGTCTCAAGCACTTACACAGGTCTGCAACAGGTTAGTAAGATACCCCCAACCCTTGATAACTACACAGCTCTACAGCCAAAATGCTTCTGAAATAAATGTAGTCAAACTTTACTAATTCTGGGTCACTGAGAACGAAAATTATGCTTAAAATTGTTGATTGGCTCTAGTTTTCAAGATATGCTGTTGGGTCAATATATATAACCATTGACTTGGGAATGGCGGAGGACAAGTGAGTTATAAAGGGAAGGGATCTCAATTTAAACCAGAAATGACTAAAATACATCTTTGACTGGATCTATGAATAAATCTATGACTGGGTTTGGACAGTACTTGCTTTTTAGGCAAAACAATGAGTGAGGCAATCTGAAGCTGGTATTGCGTCATACATGATATGAATTGCATCATGTTATTCTTAGAAGTCATGGATGATGCAATCATAACGAAGCTTACATCACTCTGCTGAACAAATTGCCCTATATCAGCTCTAGAAATCATACAGTGTCGTGCTCTCTTATTTGTCAGTGTTTGATTTTGCAAAGGGACAAATTTCTGTTTAGCCAAAGGGAGCAGAGATGCCTCGTACTTGTGTAAACGGTGCAGATAACTTCTGCTATGTTTGTGGTGAAGTGACTTTTGCATCACAAAAGCTCAGTATAACCACTATGGTTAAGAAAGCCTATCACCTTTATTTTGGCTGCAAAATTGAAGATCAGGAAAAGAGGTGGGCCCCACACATATGCTGCAACACTTGTGCAACAAATCTTTGCCAGTGGTTGAACAGGAAAAGGAAATCTATGCCTTTTGCAGTGCCAATGATATGGAGAGAGCCAACAGATCATACCAGCAATTGTTACTTCTGCATGGTGCCTCCAGTTGGGAAAGGTGTGTCAAAGAAGAAAAAGTGGACTGTGCATTATCCAAACATTCCATCAACTATACGCCCAGTACCCCACGGAGAAGGACTGCCAGTTCCTGATGCACCAGAATCATTCTCACTTGAGTCAGACGAGGAAGAGGAAGAGGATGAAACTTCTGGTCCTGACCCATCAATGTCACAGGACCCACATTTTCTCCCATCCTCGTCCTCTGAACCACACCTCATAACACAAGGTGAACTGAATGACCTTGTCAGGGATTTGGAACTACCCAAGAGTAAGGCAGAGCTGTTGGGCTCCAGACTACAGCAGTGGAATCTCCTGGCAGGTGATGTTAGGGTTTCCATGTTCCGTGATCTTGTCCCATTCTTCTTCATGGAAGGTGATCTTGTAGCCTGCAACAACATCAATGGTGTGATGGCAGCCCTCGACATCGTTCACGATCCAGATGAGTGGAGACTGTTCATTGATTCATCTAAGACGAGTCTTAAAGCTGTTTTACTGCATAATGGCAATGTTTTGCCATCAATTCCAGTTGGTCATGCAGTCTATATGAAGGAAACCTATGACAACATGAAACAACTTTTGAGGTGCATAAACTATGACCAACATCAGTGGCAGCTTTGTGGCGATTTGAAGTTTGTTGCTCTCTTGCTTGGTCTGCAGACTGGATACACAAAGTACTGCTGTTTTCGCTGTGAATGGGATAGTCGTGCAAGAGATTCCCACTACATCAAGAAAGATTGGCCACTCCGACAGTCATTTGAGCCTGGGAGGAAAAGTGTTCAGCATCCACCACTTGTTGAATCAAGGAAGATTTTGTTACCACCCTTACACATCAAGCTGGGTCTGATGAAGAACTTTTTCAAGGCCATTGACAAAACATAAGCGGCTTTCAAGTACCTCCATGGAAAATTTCCAAAGTTAAGTGAAGCTAAGATAAAGGAAGGTGTCTTTGTTGGTCCTCAGATTCGTGAATTTCTTCGAGATGATGCATTTGACCATGCACTGTGTGGCGAGGAAAAGACAGCATGGAAAGCCTTCCAGTTAGTGGCAATAAATTTTCTCAGAAACAAGAAGGCAGACAACTACAGGTTGTTGGTGGAAAACCTCAAGGCATACAAAAGCCTTGGTTGCAACATGTCACTAAAGATACATTTTTTGCACTCTCATCTAGATTTTTTTCCACCGAACTGCGGAGCAGTGAGCGACGAGCACAGCGAGCGATTTCACCAGGACATTGCAACAATGGAGAAACGCTATCAGGGGAAATGGAGCCCATAAATGCTTGCAGACTATTGCTGGACAGTGACAAGTGATGCTCCATTTAATGAATTCAAGAGACAAGCCAAGAAGCGTCGAGTAGACACTGAATAGGACTAAACTATGTACAGAATAGTTTTTTGCCTTTTGTTTCATAATAAATTTTATTTATATAACCCTTTTGCTGACTTTTAAAGTGTTACATAAATAGGACAGGTGAAATATTATCATGTAAAGCAACCATAAACACATGAAAAGACCTAGGTTTACAATTTATGATTAAAACTCTACTATCTACACAATATTCATAGACATAAAATGTAAAAACTTAAATATCTTAGAAACAGTAGCCAATCAGTTGTTTTAATTGTCATATTTGAATTCAGCACATCAAAATACATAATAAATAGTACATTTCATCTCTGAAGGAGACGACTTCTCAAAAATTGTAGACCAGTGTTACCGAAGCAGAATGTGGCTCTCAAGTGGCACAGTGAAAGCCCATCTGCCGGTAGGGAACACAAGATGCATCCAGAGGGAGAGACCAGTCCCAAAGAGTCCCCAAACGAGTCCCCTTATTTATTCATTAGTAATAGAATGACACATCCCTTAAAGAAACCTTGTTAAGTAAGCAGTTTCAAGCAAGAGGTTCCTTCAGATTATTGTTTAACCAGGTGTGGGTTTTTCCAGAGCTTGCTCCTGTTCAATGGGAACTGTGGGAAGTGGCAGCCACTCACGGCCTGCAAACAGATTACCCTGATGGGCCGTATACGGCCTGCGGGCCGCAGGTTGCCCACCACTGCTATACACTGAAATGTAAAGCATCAGAGGGGTAGTCGTGTTACCGATGAAGTGGGTATTCAACCACGAAAGCTCATGCTTCAATACATCTGGCAGTCTACAAGGTGCCACAGGACTCTTTGCTGCTTTTACTGAAATGTAAGTACATTTATATTCCAATTGATTTATTTTATAATTATATGGTAAAAATGAGAAAGTAAGCAATTTTTCAGGAATAGTGTGCTGTGACACTGTGACTGGGATCCCAGTGGGCCCCTCTGAGGTTGCTCATTTTGGGCAAACTGCAAAGAATGGGGCAGACAATCCCCCAAACTGATGGTTATTTCAATACTTAGATCCACCAAGCTAGTAACAAAATAGCTTCTATAATGCCTTACTAGTTACACAGAAGCCAAAACACAGTTGCCATAAAGCAACCCAGCCTTTCTTTTGTTTTCCTTCCAGATAGCCAAGTCAAATATGATGGGGATTATTGAAAATCTTGTTCATCATATAAAATGTTCTTCCAATCCCAAAGGTTACCACCCAGTTTAATGAATATTTCAGATCATACCCAAATACAAGCTTACAGCCAATTCTTATTAAATAAACAAAAATTTATTTTAAAAAAGGGAAGAGAGTATTGGTTAAAAGATCGTTATACATGCAGACAGATATAATTCCTAAGTCAGTTTCATAGCAGAGATGGCGGAATTCAGAGATATATAGCGTTCTTTCAGAATTAGTCCATAGGTTACAGTTCAATGTCCAATACCAACCTGATCCAAATGAATTTGGAGACCTCAGTCTTGCAGCTCATACAGTTCCTGGGCAGCATAGAGTCCTTTGATGAACAATAGTTTTTTGACATAACCTTTGTTTCCTAAACATCACTGATAATTAGCTACATGGATTAACATAAGGTAATTATCCATTAAGCAGTTTCTAGACAGTTTACCACAAACTGTAAAGAGACATGGACAATGACATTATTTCACCTAAATTTCATCTAAATGTTAATATTTCCTTTTGATCTCTGAATTAACAGAATACAGCCCTAGACAGGAAGCTTTTGGTTACATTGTTAACCTCTAACAAGATACCAGTTAATATAGACTATTGTAATAAATATCTTCTTCTAATTCTTTAACAATACAAGTTTACATTTCAAAGTTCTAGCCTATCTAGCATGGAATGGTCCTAATTATCATTTACATTCTTTTCTATAATGTCTCTGAAGGTTGAATCTGGGTCAATTAGCAGGCAAGCTGCTTAACCCTTTCTGGCCATGTGTCACGGACACTTTTGTATTTTTATCTCTGAGTTTGTAAGCAAGTCGTTTTTAAGTGAGGTGTAACTTGGGGGTACACAAGACAAATGAGACTCCTGAAAGGGGTACAGTAGCCTGGAAAAGTTGAGAGCCACTGGCCTAGATAATGCTTAGACCTGCCCCAGTGTAGGGGACTGGGCTAGATAAAGTACAGAAGTCCCTTCCAATACTATATTTCTATGGTTTCTATAAAACTTAACAGTTTTAAAATGTTCTCCTTTGTTTGGATTTGAGGCATTTTGGATAAAGAAAGAGGAATGATTTGGTCACTGATAGTCTATCATGCCCACTACTACAGTCCTGAAACATATATAAGTCTTATTGTAGTCAGTGGAGTTCTGTTACCATTTTGTAGGATTGGTAAATAAATATATATCTATTGTAGCTACCGCAGACCTAAGCTTGAAGCAGAACACATGTGCAAAACATGCTTACAAATAAAACCGATGTACATAAGGAAATATTAAAATAATATCCTTAAATACTAAAAAGAGAGGCCCAGATTCTCAATTGCAATCAGAGCACAAGAATATGAAGGAACAACAGAAGAGCCAACTGTTGCTATGGGAACCAGATTAGTTCTCATTCAGGAGTCTCACATTCCCTGAGGATTCACTGATGGTGAAATCTGGTCACTTTTGGTCTTCCTTATGCAAGAGGACCTGAAGTGGACTAGAGAATTCGCCTATAGAGAAAAGAATGTCTTTTAGATGAAGAACTTTGGGCCTAAATCTTTAACTCTTACTCATATGAATAGTCTCAGTGAGGACAGATGCATTCTCATGTAAGTAGTCAGGGATGGTGTGCCTAGCCTCTGTTTGTCTGGGAATGGCGACAGGATGGATCACTTGATGATTACCTGTTCTGTTCATTCCCTGTGAAGCACCTGGCATTGGCTACTATCGGAAGACAGGATACTGGGCTAGATGGACCTTTGGTCTGACCCAATACGGCCATTCTTATGTTCTGATTAATAAAATTTGGGAAACCGAGCCCTAAATTTCCTTATAACAATTCTATATTTCTCTTTTTGGTGGATTATTTCTTTGTTTTACTTTCTGTGCTTTACAAAAAGAGACATACTTCTACAAACTGGCTGATTAGTTAATTTGACTTTGAATCCTTAGAGATCCTTATAGAGGAAATGTCTCTGAAACCTTCAGCAGACCAGTTTTGCTGCATTAAACCAATGTAAGAAGAATTTGGCATTAATTATTAATCATTAAGGGTGAAAAACATAAGCAGCAGGAACTAAATGCTAACATGACTGCCCTCTTCCTGTCTATTTCATTACAATGCTGCAAGTATTTCTGAACATTTGGGAACTGTAAAAGAACATGGTGTTCAATGTTATAAGGAAGGGAAATTGGGTAGGACACTTGTTTCTATTTAAAAAAGAAGCATTGTTATTACTTTGTCTGCAGGGAGATCAATGAAATAATATAGTGTATTTAAATGTTTCATCCAAGAAAAAGAGAACAATATTAATTATAGCCTTTAGCTCTTTTCATGGCACTCCTTTGGTAATTATAGTGCAAGAGAAAGAACAGAAGTAATTTAAAGACATATTTCTTTATAAGAAATCTATTTTTTTTTATTTTTTACTTTCAAAATGGTACATTTCAAAGGAGGACTTTGTCTTAAAGATGGATCTGCCTTATTTGCACAAAGCCAGAGCAATCAGAAATTGTAAAAGGACTTTAAAAATGTTTCTGAGGTTACACTTTATAGCTGCATCAACAGTGATAGACCTACTTATTGAGAGAATGTTAAGTGACACCAGCACGAATGACAGCTGCAGAAGACTTCAAAAGCATTGCTAGCAAATCATAAATAATAATGGCTGAACCTATGGATGCTGCAGGTAAACAAACCATCCCGGCCTGCCAGCAGATTTCCCTGACGGGCTGTGGGCCAAACGTTGCCAAACCCTGCTGTACACAACTGTGTTATGCTCTGCACATTAGTAAGATATAATGTGTTTATACACTGTGGCAGAGCTCTGACCTTGTCCCTGTGGGTCCCGCGCTTCTAGGTGGTATATGGTAGCCTCAGTGGCTCACTGTGATGCTCCACGTAGCCCTTCTCTCTCTAGGGCTAGTGTTACAGTCTATTGAGCCCTTTTCATCATAAGCCAGCAAGGAGGTTGGTGAAAGAACTCCCATAGTCTCTGTTGTCCCTAGGAGCTTATTTCAGGACAGTTTAGCCTCCTGTCCTGACAGGGGCCTGACTTCCCCTCCCAGGAGGTGTTTCTGTAGTGGCAGGTTGGGGGGAACCCGGGCCTGCCCTCTACTCTGGGTTCCAGCAGCAGCTGTTGGCAGCCAACCTTTCACTACTAGAGTTGCTACATTTCCCTGGGCCACTTCCCCACAGCTCTCCTGCTTCTCTCTTTTTCACCCTTACCTTAGGGCTCCCTTACCAATGGCTTGAGAGTGTCTTCATTACCCAGCCCGCCAGCCACACTTCCTCTCCTCTGTCTCCCTGAATCTCTTCAGCCTTACTGGAGTGAGCCCTTTTATAGTATCAAAAAAGGCCTTAACTAGAGTCAGGTGTTCACATGACCTTAATGGCCTCACTTGACTCATTGCAGGTTAATTGGAGTCAGGTGTTCTCATTTGCCTGGAGCAGCCCCTGCTCTGGTCAGTCAGGGAGCAGAAAACTGCTAATCCAGTGGCCAGTATATCTGCCTTCGACTACTTTGTTTACCCAACCGTAGGTCCATTGTGGATGCACATGTATTACGTAAACACACAATATTAAAATGGTATGTTCTATTTTAAAATTGCAGATTTCAAGAAATGTGGTTGTCCAAATGTGCAACCACAATGCTACTTCAAAGTATTTTTTGCATTGAATATAGGAAATATTTTATGTTGATTATTGACAGACCATATTTGCTTTCCTAAGTATAAAATCTGCACATTTGGTTAGATATTTGGAAATTTTAATGTATGTAAAGAGCAAATTGCAGAAGAGAAATTTAGTATGAGTCCAGCTGGATTAGCCAGAAAGTGGGTCCTTTTGGCTCACATGGAAAAGCTGTTGTCCACAAATTCTGGAACAAATATTATATCCCTTATGGGCCATATCTTGCAGTGTGAAGATGCTTGTGTGTGCAAGAAAGCACATGGAGTACCTGCAGTGAACATCCACATAACCTTACAAAATAAGTTGCGACATATGGCCTACCATCTTTTCTATTCAGCAGAAAAGGTCCTCCCTCACACCCGCTGTGGGGAAGGCAAAAAAAACCACACTCCACCAAAGCCAATTCTGGTGCTGCGGGAAAAATTCCTTCCCAGCCCCGCTTTAAAAGGGGCAACTAGAGTAATGCCCACAGCAGGTCCTAACCCAGCCTGCCATTTGCCTCCACTAAGGGAGGGCGGGTGGGTGCAGGCTTCCTCACTGCTTGGACATAGAGACTTGCCCCACCCAGGTTTCACACCTTTATGCACATTCCTGGGGGGGAGGGAGAGAGTAACAGCTGCAAAGCTGACCACCGAGCACCTTTTACAGCAGTTTCTGCCTTCTTCCTCTCCACCCTCACCCCCAACCACAAAGCAGAGCTGCCCTTTTTTGGGTTTGCCCCCATTTAATTGTGGTGCAGTCATTGTCTGGGTTCACCGCAAGAAAGACAGGAGACTTGTTATGGGTTTAAATCAGGCCGCAACTTTATTATATAGATGTCTGGGACTACCCGGCAGACAAAGTGTACAGTGCAGGAAAATCCATGCTTATTCAAATCAATTCTCCAGGACTTCCACCAGCCCCTTTGTTTAATCCATGCTTATTCAAATCAATTTTCCGGGGCTTCCACCAGCCCCCCCTTTGTTTCCATCCAGGTCCCCCAGCTGACCCATGGACCTTACCATCCACCAGCCTTGTAAGAGGGTTAAGGAGGGCTATGAGAACGGGTTATGTGTGTGTGTGGGGGGGAGAGGGTTGGCTCCCTGCCGTACCAATCATAGGAGTCCCCGAACCCCCACCCCCATTCTGTTCTTTTATCCAGTACTTCCTTTTACATCCTTTACCAGGCCATTTATCTGGTCACTGGCTGCCCTCCCTATGGAGTACCTGAACTGAACATCCGCCACAAGGAGGCGCCAGTCATTTCCTTGGTTGCCTCCCCCCCACCCTCTTGGCTAGCAGTCCTACTGGGGAGAAAGAACCCATTGTCCCATGTGTGATCATCAAGGGGCACCAGCAGCTGCATTGTCCTTGACCTGGTACTGCAACAACCGCCCTTAACAGAGGGCCTCATAGGTGACCCATTCTCTGAATCCTTGTATTGACAAGACTCCTTAAAAGAAAACAAAATAAACAAATTATAAGCTGGAGCCAAAAATCTGCATTCCGCCAACCACATGACATTCCGAGGTTCCAGAGAGCCCGTAGCTTATGTAATTTGGCCAACTGGAAATGAGTCAAGGTGTCTGCTATGCCATTATCCATGCCCAGCACATGCTTGGAAGAAAAAACAGATGTTGAAGGTTAAGCGTTGGAGAACAAATGCCCTTACCAACTTCACAAGCCTGTGCGATCTGGAAGTTTGCTGATTGATAACCTGTACCACTGCCATGTTGTCACACCAGAGGCACAACCTTATATTAGCCAGCTCTGATCCCCAAATTAATAACCATTTGTACCTCCACAATGATACCCCATTAAATTGACTTAGAAAACTTTCCCACACCCACACATCTTCCTACATGACTGTAGTAACTCGTATGTAATTGTGTGGCCTGGCTATGCTAGCTGTTGCTGCTGCCAGCCGGGCACAAAATGCCCACCCCGGGGCAACAAAACTGCAAGCAAAGTTCATCTCAGTGCCCAGGTAAGTTAATGTAGTGGAAGGGCCTTCTGTTTTGTCCTATGCTAGGGGTTCCCCCAACTATTTAGCCAGGGCCTGAAATGTGTTCAACAGGTGAAAACACTCATTTGACCCAGCTCGTCCTGCAAACATAAATTATGCAAATAATGCACTATTTGGTTTAGTCCCATTGACTGCACCACTGCCCAGTGCAACATTGTACTGAATTTCTGAAAAGCTGCACAGGATACTGAACAGCCCATTGGCATAGCCTTGTCAAACTAAAATTGCCGGCGATTATCATCTTGCAGACATACCTGAATCTACAGGGTTGCGAAAACAACCACCATTATTAAATGCCCAGCAAATACTATTACGTGTCCAGGGCCCCTTTCGAGCTTGTTGCGGTATGAACAAACCCCTGGCACCCTTGTTTTATGCCCTTCAACCACAGTGTGCGATGCCACCTTATTCCAGTTTATGTTGCTGCCCTTAATCAAAATTGCTTATGACATACCCCCAAACATATTGTGTGCCCGCCTAATTATATCCATATACTTAACAAAGGCAGGGCTGTACTATAACACCCGCATAGATAATGAGGGCAACCTCCCAATTTTTCCCATGTTCTAGGCACTCTTGGCCTCTTGGGCAGTTCGCTCTTTTGCTTGCCTTGCCCATGTTTACTGTCTGTGCCAAAGAGATATTATATCCATGAATTCGCCTCTGAGGATTTTATATTTAGTTGTACTAAGTAGGTGAACTCCGATCGGGTAAGCCACCCCGGCTTACTATACTGAGGACTGCATGGAGCGAGTTCCGCAGAGTCCTGCTCCCCCATAGGCATCCTGGGAGTGTCTACTCTGTTCCAGGCGGTTACATGCCCTGACACCTGATGAGTTCTCATGTGCCCTTCCCTGTCCTGCTGCCCATGCTGGGCCTACCCTGTCACCCTGTGCAGACCCCTCACATCTAGCTCCCTGAAACTGCTGTAGTAAATGCATATTAGCTTGCAGCAGCTATGTAATACCATCAGTGCCCTCACTGAAGGTGCCACTCCTTGGTGGGTCTGCCCAGGGTTCTGGACATTCCACTCCTGGGCCCAGAGTATTTAATACCCCAATAGGCTGACTCCTGTTCCCCTTAGGTGAACTCACTGAGTGACTGGTTGAGCACGGTCCCTGCACCTGGCTGTGGCTACCTTGCCAGGCTGGAAAGCCAGATACCACCTCAGCCACCCATTCCCCCAACCTCTGTGTGGTTTAGATTATACTCACCCCCGGGATCAGCATTGCCGCCAACCCCTGTGTTCGGTGGAAGAAAACATCCTGGTTCTAGGTGACCTTGTGCCCTCTGAAGCGCTGTACTGCTGTGGAGAAAACCTCAGAAACAACATCACTGACCATTTCCTGCACAGCTTCACTGACTACTCTATTAATCCACACACCCTGCCCACCTGAATGCGTGGACGCTTTCCTTTGCTCATTTGCCTCCCTTAGTCCTTGAGGCGGCCCTGGGTTATGCCTTGGGTTATTAAACACACCACCCTGGGCAGTAGCAGCCCCCATACTTGTGAGCCCCCTTGCCCCTGCTGCAATACTGTCTGTTCTGGGTCCCCTTCCAGTTCATGGGCTCCCTTGGGGCTGCCCTGCGCTGTAGCCTGCGCCTGTCCCCTTGCCAGCAAAGGTACAGGCACCTGTGTTAGCCAAATGGGCTCGTTTCCCCCTGGAGCTACCCAATTACCCCAAGGAGGCACGGGAGTCTAAAAGACGGCTTCAAGTTCTTTATTGATCAGTCAGCTGAGCGGGTACTCTCCTCGACTAATGCCAGAGAGAGAGAGACACCTTACAAGTGCAAAGCAGGTCTTTTTATACCCAGTAACAAACAACTTAGCATGCATACATTCTGCTAACCTATGGAATCCTTAAATTCCTTTCTAGGGGTAAATAGGATACATCTGTTGGACTTCCTTGATTGATTATTCTTCTGGGGGTCTTCAGAATACATATGTCTGACTTCCTTGACTGATTGTCTTGTTATACATATATGCGGAAAGCAGCTGGCTTCGTGCATGTGGGGAGCAGCTGGGATAATAGGCGAGTAGTTGATCTTTGCTCTAACAAGATTCTCCCCCCTTAAAAACATTTTGAGAGCTTTACGGCCCCCAATCCTCAGCCTTCACCGGCTGGTACAGTGCCATCATTTATTGGTATACAATCTTATTAGTTACTCGCCGGATCAGTACAACTAAACAGGGAGCAAAGCAAGGTAGGACTAATAGGGTTATAATAAAGAGTACAAAGAGGAGGAGACCTTTTCGAAGCCACCCTAGTTGTGGTAACCAAGAAGTAAACCACTCCATATTCCACCCTCCCCAGATTTGAACCGGGACATGGGCTAACTTTCTCATTTCCTTTGTTAGCTGTTTCACCGCTTTTCCATTATCATCGATTTGCAAACAGCAATTAGACTCATTTAATTTTTCACAAACTCCTCCTTCCTCTGCCAGTAAATAATCAAGGACTATATGTTGCTGATAGATTGCATTCCTCATTTGGGTTGATTGATCGGCCAAAAGGTCGAGAGCCGCGGCTGTTTGGTTAGTTAGTACTTCCAAAACAGCCTGTAACCTAATTATTCGATTTAGGTTATAAATAGGCTCCCTGGCTCCGGATATTAACTCATTCGGGTTCCAGGTGGCTGGTCCATAATGTTGTATGATTCTTTCAGGGGGCCACTCCTGAGCTCCCCATGTTTGGGAGCTTCCGGCGGCCAAGGTGGAGTCCATGAATCGCCTTTCCCTAATTAAATCATCATACACCTTAATCCCCAATTTATTTCCTTGCATCTGGGGTAATAGAAAGAACAAGGGTCTAATATAGCCGATGTAACATACTCCTGACCAATTTGGAGGCAATCTTCGGTAGGCATGGGACCCACAGATCCAATAATGGCCTTTCAAGGCCCAGGTTCCGTTAGCAAAGGGACCATCCCAGGCCCCGTAGTCCTTTGGTTGTTCGAAATATAAATAATTTCCCGTCCCTAAAGGTCCCCCCACAATGGTTGTTTTACTGTTAGGACCGCAATAATTACATTTCCATGCCCCAGCCCCCACCTTCCAGGCACAATTGCAGCCCCATTCTGGTTGATTGGAGCTAGACCAGAATTGCCTGAAATAGGTCCAGGTTCCATTATGGTGTTGCCATGCCCATCGATAGCCCCGTACCACGTGGTCCTTACTAGTGGTATTGTCTCGTAGGCAACTTAAAATTAAGACATCGAAGAACCTATCTTGTCTTACTGCCTCGCAGCCTTTGCCTGTATGTTGCTGATAGGAGCATTTTACCCATCTATTATCGGTAAGCATGACATGGGTATGGTTCCATTGCCTTTGGTATTTAGAACAGTCATATGGGCGACAGTTGGGGTTATAGCAATCAAAACCCGGGGATAGAGTCCAATCGCACTTGCTTTCCCCCACGTACACTCCCTCCCGCCTTGTCCGATTAAGGCACAGAATACCTATTCCAGAGGAATAGAGTCGCCAGGGACTACCATCCTCAGCCCAAACTCCTGTCCCATTGTGGACTATACTTAAATTACTGAGCCACCACTTGTGCTGTACCGGCTGGGCTACCCAAGGCCATTCATCTAGTTCTCCCGGGCCTCCACACACCCAACAATTACTGAGATTAAAGGAGTTTGCTATTGTCTCCCCTAGCTGCAAAAACCTATTTTCCCAACTATAATAGTTATGGAAATACATAAACAGAAATATTAACAATGATTTCATTATCTTTTCCTAAACAGCCCCTTTAGTCCGTCCAGCGGCTGATACTCCCAGGTGGAGTCTTCACCTGTGCCACCCCAGGCGTCCGGAGCCGGGGTGGGCAGAGGGCTGGTGTCCTCTTCCGCTGTTTCAATCTCCAAGTTAGGGTTCAGAAACCGCTTTACCCGCGTATGGTGCATCCATTTGTCACTTCCAAGAATTTTAACTGCAGCTTGGCTGGTGAGCGAGACAGTGTGCGGGACGTTCCACTGTGGTGTGAGGGGGTCGTGCTTCCTCTTCTTGACAAGGACCTGATCACCTATCTGGAACGGGTGCACGGGTTGATCCAAGGGAAGTGACTGGAAAGGCACCGCATATGCAGCTGTAACAAGACAGATTGCAGCCCAGAAACCTGTTTCCATAAAGAGTCCTTCCCCATTTCCCAGTTTACATCTTCCTGGAACCCTGGGATAAGGACTCGGGGAGGAAACCCGAAGACTAGTTCAAAGGGTGAGAGCTTAAGACCCTTACGCGGGGCCCTTCGAATGCGGGTAAGGGCTAGCAGTAGCGCATCAAGCCACTTTAAACTAGATTCTGTGCACAGTTTAGTGAGGGTGTCCTTGAGAGTTCGATTAATTCTTTCCACCTGACCCGAGCTCTGCGGCCTCCAGGGTGTATGCAGCTTCCATTGTATACCAAGTGCCTGGGACACCTGTTGGACCACTTGTGAGGTAAAGTGGCTTCCCTGATCAGACTCGATTGTTTCGGGGAGGTGGAATCAGGGAAGTATTTCATGCAACAGGACCTTAGTAACAGCCCGGGCCTGACAATGCCGGGTGGGGTAACACTCTACCCATCCGGTAAGCTGATCCACAAATACGAGTAAGTATTTATAACCCCTGCAAGGGGGCATTTCTGCAAAGTCAACTTGCCACCTCTGGAAAAGGTATGTGGCCCATGGCCGCCCTCCCATTGAGGTGGGAGGGCCACACCCCTTTTGGTTGGTTCGTTGACAAACAGGACAATTACTAACAATTCTCTGGGCTTCCATGTGCATGCCCAGCCCCTTAAGGGATCGGGTGGCCAAATCGACCATTGCCCCTGACCCCATATGTCCCGCTTTATGTATGTGCCGAAGAATTTCCTGAAGCACTGGTCGGGGGACAAAAATCTCACCCCCCCCCGGTAATTTCCACCATCCAGAGGGAGTCTGCCGGGCCCCTGCAATCTGTGCGTGGCATACTTCCTCAGCTGTGTATTGGGGAGGGGAAGATTTAGCTTCTGTATCTTGAACCAAGAGAAGCCATGAGGCCCCTTCTCGTGCGGCCTCCTTTGCGGCCTGATCAGCCAATTGATTGTATTTACGCTGTTCGGCCTCTGGGGCCCTTCCATGGGCACGCACATGTATTCCGGCAACCCGGAAGGGTAGCATCAGGGCCTCAAGAAGGGTTTTGATGAGGCTCCCATCGCAATCCTCTGGCCTGAAGCTGTGATAAATCCCCTTTCTTTCCACAGGGTCCCGTGTGCATGTACCACCATGTAGGCATAGCGACTATCAGTATACAGATTAATAGTTTTCCCGGTCCCCAACTGGAGAGCCTCAGTAAGAGCCACCAGCTCCGCCGCTTGGGCGGACAATTTAGGACTAAGTTTAAACTTGCGTATTCCTTTGCCTTAATTACTACTGCGGCTCCGGTAAACCGCTTGCCATCTATCACATAGCTGGACCCGTCAATGTACCCTTCAATTTCAGGGTTGGGCCAAGGCAAGTCCAAGAGGTCGGGGCGGGGTTTGGTTTCCTGTTGCAAGACTTCAATACAGTCATGAGTGGGGCTAGTCTCATGGAAAACTCAAGGATCGGGCAATAGGGTAGCTGGGTTGAGGGAGCTAACTGTCCTAAAGGTTAAGTTAGGGGCTAGCAAGAGCCCTACTTCATATCTGGTATGTGGGCTGGGATTTAGATGCTTTTCCCCAGCACCTGTACCCAGTATTTGAGGCACCCCATGGGGGACCACAACCTCAGTGTCCCCCGCCAGGGTCAACTTTTCAGACTTCTGGACAAGGAGAGCGGTTGCTGCTACGGCCAGTAAACAAGCAGGCCACCCCTTGGCGACAGGGTCCAACACCTTTGAATAATATCCAATGGGTCGCCAGGTTGGTCCCGACCTTTGGCACAGAACTCCAGCAGCCACCCCTCTCCTTTTATGAACGTATAGGGTAAATGGTCTCCGGGGGTCTGGGAGGGCTAAAGCAGGAGGCTGAACCAAGGCTCCTTTTAGCTCTCAAAATGTTTTTTCCATCTCTCTGGTCCATGTCCAGTGGAGCAGCCCTTCCTTAGTTAAGGACTCATATAATGGTTTGGCTCTTCCCCCGTAATCAGGGATCCAGAGCCGACAAAAGCCAGTCAATCCCAGAAAAGCCCTTAATTCTCGGGGGTTCTGGGGTTGAGGGCTATCAAGTATAACCTGGATTCTTTCTTTACCCAGACTACGACTTCCTTGGCAAAGATGATATTCAAGAAAAGTGACCTGCTGCTTAACCAGTTGAGCTTTTTCCTTTGAAACTTTATACCCTTGTGCCCCAAGGTAATTAAGGAGCTCTATAGTTTGCTCTTTACAGGCTGCCTCTGTCTCGGTACTTAAGAGCAAATCATCGCAATACTGGACTATGTTGCATGAAGGGTGTCTAGCCAGGAATGGGGCAAGGTCCCTTCTTAGCTGGCTGCCAAAAATCTTGGGTGCACAGGTAAGTCCCTGTGGGACAACGGTCCAAAGGTATTGAGCTTTTTAGCGGGTTTCTGGGTCTTCCCACTCAACGGCAGTCTCTGAGACTCCAGATCAAGGGGAATGGAAAAGAAGGCATCTTTTAAATCTATAACAGAGAACCAACTGTGATTTTTGGGAACTTGACCCAGAATAGTATGGGGATTCGGGACGACTGGATAGGGGGCTTCTATTAACTTATTAATTTGTCTTAGGTCTTGGACCAACCGATACTGCCCATTAGGCTTAGGCACCCCCATTATCGGAGTATTGTATGGGGACATGCCTTCCCTGAGCCACCCGCACTGCAGAAACTTTTGAATGAGAGACTTGAACCCGATTCTAGTGGTCAGCTTAAGAGGGTATTGTTGAATTCGGACTGGGCTGCTTCCTTTCTTAAGGGAAATATGCACTGGTGAAGCGTTCTGGGCCCGAGCAACGCCTCCCTCCTCCACCCAAACCTCAAGGTTAACCCCTGACAGCTGGCTCCCTTCATTCCTCCCCTGGCATTCCGGGGAGAGATTTCTAGCATCTACGAGGGCCATCTGGTAGTTGGAGGTTTGTTGTTTAGGAAGTCTAACTTCCATAGGCCCATTGTCTAACGAGATTTCCGCCTGCAGTTTGGTAAGAATATCTCGTCTGAGCAGTGTGATGGGGCAAGAGGGACTGCAAACAAACTGGTGGGAAATTTGACGGTCCCCTATTTTTACTAGGAGAGGCAGAGTTTTTCCCAGAGCTGCAGTTTGTCCCTCAATCCCTTGGACTATGGCACATCCCCGAGCTCTACCTCGGGGAGCCTTATTTAAAGGGAGCAAACTAAGGGTGGCCCCAGTATCAATAAAGGCTTCAATTGGGCGTCCCTCCACTTTAATTTTTACCGTGGGATCCCGGCTGGCAGCTTGTGCCGCCAGAAGGGGCCGCTGGGTCCCCCGATCCCCCTATGGGGAAGATCCCTCCCCTGAAAGTCCTGTCCTGTTGTAGAGGATGCGAAGGGACGGGGTTTTATCTTTACGTTCCTTTCCCATCGCCTGTCGCCGGGGGCATTCATTCTTCCAGTGTCCCTCTTCCCTACAAATAACGCACTGATTTCAACCCAGGCAGGGGCCCCTCCCCTTCCCCGGTGGCCCCGGCCGCCCCTTAACTTTATCCCCCCTTTCTTCATATCCTTCTCTTAGGGCCATGGCTAAAATGGGGGCCTCTTTCCTTCGCTCCTCATCGTCCCTTCCATCATAAACCTTCATGGCAATTTCTAAAAGTTCCTCTATATTCTTGCCCGATGCCCCCTCCAACTTCTGCAACTTCTTTCTAATGTCCTCATAGGACTGTCCAATGAAAAGGGGAATTAGTACCCGTTTCCCGTTGATGTCCTCAGGATCGAGGTCTGTGTATCTTTTACAGGTTTTACAAAGCCGCTCATAAAAAAGCAGCTGGGTTTTCATTCTTTTCCTGTCTTATATTATATAATTTGGCCCAATTTGGGGTTTTTCTAATGCAGCGTTTCATTCCCTGTACTATAGCCATGGTGTATCGGCCATGATGGGCCCGGCCTGCCGAGCATCATGTGGCCAGTCGAGAGGGCTTTCAAGCAGCCGTGCAGCCACCACGGCCGAGTTTCCCTCTGTCTCAGCTACCCACTCGCGGGCCCTTGAGAGGACTAAGCGCCTCTCTTCTGCGGTTAATAGAGTGTTAAGAGCGACCCTCATGTTGCCCCAGGTAGGGTTGTGGGCCGTAATTAAGGTTTCAAATACTGCTGTTAGCGGGGCAGGATCTTCCGAGAATGGGGCATTTTGTTGTTTCCAATTATATAAATCACTAGTAGTAAAGGGGACATATATCATAGTGAGCTCACCACCGGGGGCTACAGTCTCCCGCAGTGGACACAAAACGTACCGTTGCAGGGGCCCTTGGTGTACCAGGTCACCTTCGCTCGTTGAGCGAATAAGGGTAATCTTAGTGTCCCCAGGGCGATATTCAGATGACATGTTCCACCGCTCCTTGGAGCTCTGACCTGTCACGGGGCCAGTCTTGCTTCTGGTGCGATCAGACACCAAGGAGCTCAGAGAGGTTGGGGGAGACTCCCATTTGGAGGAGCCCTGGTGGCTTGGCCCACCCCTTTCAGTGGAGGCATTATCCTTCGAAGACGGGGTGGGGATTCCAATTGAGGACACCAGAGCTGGGAGGCCAGGATACAAAGGGGGAGGGGGCATAGGATTGGGGGCAGAAGGAATCACGGTTGGCGGGCAGGACTTCTTAACAGGGGGGCAGGGTCTCCTAAAGGGGCATGGGCCATTAAGGTCTTAATAGTTTGTGATCTACATTTCTGCAACCATGGGAGAGGATTGGCCATGAGGTCCTGCCAGATATCCATATAGGGATATTGGTCCCAATGTCCATCCCGGGTCACAATACTATGTACAGCTTGTACGATTCTGGTTTGAGCCCTTCCACCCCAAATGTCGTCCATTCAAGAGTACAGAATTTGACAAGATTTGTCTTTACATAATACAATTCAATAATCAGCCTGGCGTCTAAACGCCTTCCAGTTATCCAGCATACATCCCAGGGGTGTCCCGGAAAAGGTGCTTTGTCCGGACCCCATTATGCTTTACCCAGAGTCTTTCGAGACAGAGGTATCAAGAGGGGGAAGGGGTAGGGAGCTAGTTTTAACTCAGATATCCGCTGGGTCACGAGGTTCGGCTGACGCCCCTTGCAATCAAGATACCCTGGTCACTGGGTTTCCCCTCGCAGGAGTCTTGGGGCGGCTGAAGTCAGCTTAAGCCTCAGACCTGTCAGCGGCACTCATTCATCTTTCACACAGATCCCTTAATCAGTTACAATCTCGATTTTCAACACACCATTAAGAGGAGAAACAAGATTACCCCTCCCAGAAACAAGAGTAGTCCCTGAGGTTGCTCCAAGTCCCAATAGTTGTTAAGAACGGCCCATGGACTTGTGGAATTAGTGACGTTACTCATTGGCCGTTATTTGCTTGCCCTTTAACCAAAAACACAACAACAAGACATTTATAAAGCTATAATGATGCTAATATACCTTCCCGTATACAGGCTGCCTAGGGGATTTCCATCGTCCAACCCACATCTCGGGGGCGTTATTCCTCAAACCCAGGAGGTAAATACACTTACCGCCCGAAGTGGCCTCATCTGGCAGTTCGAAAATATAAATTTGGTTTGGCACATGAAACAGTTAATTTTTTCTTGCCTCCCCCCTCCCAATGCATGTTGATTGTTTGAAACTCTGACTAACATCCTTGCCAATTCACCCCCACCCCCTCATTGCAGCTTCCAGCCTGCCTACCGACATCTGAGCAGCAACCTGCACACAGCCAGAAAGAATTCTTGCCTGATTCATGTACCAACCGTGCTGCAAGTGCATGTAACAGTTAAATTTCCTGGCCTTGCTCTATCCCCCCACCAAAGCATGTTGATTTTTTCAGACACTGACTCTCTTGCCTTGCTCCCTCCCCGTTCCAATACAGGTTGATTGTTTTCGATGCTGAGAATCTGAAGCCAGGCTGTCCCCTGACTGAAGGAGACACTGAGCTTATCTTGTTAACTTACCCCTATGTGTTCTACTTGCATTTTTTTTCCTCCCTGCCCTGCCCTGCCTCCCCCAGGGCCGGGAGGAAACAGCCCCGTTTTCCCAAGCTCACCCTTCTCCCTGTTTCTGGATCCATGCTACTTAAACAATCCTGATTGTGCTTCCCTGAAGACATGCTGGCTTCCTCCCTGCTTGGACATAGAGATTTGCCCCACCCAGGTTTTGTACCTTTATGCACATTCCTGGGGAGGGGGTGAGTCATTCCTGCAAAGCTGACCACAGAGCACCTTTTACAGCAGTTTCTGCCTTCTTCCTCTCCACCACCCCCCCCAACCACAAAGCAGAGCTGCCCTTCTTTAGGTAAGCCCAGACAAATTCTGCCCCCCTTTAGTTGTGGTGCAGTCAACCTCTTAACTAGCTTATCATCTGATCCTTGTATGAGGGTAATTTTCATTCAGAACATTTAAGACAGCTATGATAACACTGGATTGAAAGTATTCCCTTTGAAACATGTACATGTCCCTAATTTAAATACATACTTTAAGCTAATTGCTCAGTGGTGCTTTGTAAGCACCTTTAATTTATTAGCAGTGTCTGTTCAGAAAGTGCAAAGTCACAAGTGAGAGAGCAAGAAATAGATACTGCATTTTGTGCTATCCTCATCACATTCTAGTGACAGACAAGTAAATATATGTTGACCTGCTGAGAACTGTTCTGAACTAGGTTGTGTGTTCTGCTAAGCCACCATTGTATTAACTTGATCTAGGAAAGTTTAGCTATCTATTACTAACTGAGCACAAGAATACATTTCCTGCTAGCTACTCACTTTCTTAAACAAACTTTTCCCTATCAAATAATGACACCCTGCCTCTATGCTAGTTTCAATTGCACTTTGTGAGGTATTTTAGGGTTTTGTGATTTTATTATTTTTCTTGAAACAGTATTTTCTGATGGAAAATTGTTTGAACAAAATTGTTCCAACTGGGTCTACTCATGGTAGGGTGACCAGACGTCCCGATTTTATCGGGACTGTCCTGATATTTCCTTGTTTGTCCTGCGTCCCGACCGACGTGCGGTCGGGACACTGGACAAACAAGGAAATGCGCCGGAGCCTGGAAGTGCTCGCACACACCCCCCGCCCCGACTCCACCCCCTTGTCCCCCGATTGGCTCCCTCCCCGAATCCCCGCCTCTTCCCCAGGCTCACCATTCCTCCTCCCTCCGGCGCTTGTGGAGGGAGGCCCGGGAGACTCAGAGGAAGCGCGGGGCCGGGGTGAGTAAGAGTCCGGCCTGGCCCCGAGCAGGCAGGACTCAGTTGGGTGGTAGGGAGAGGAGGGGGGCGGCCTGCGGTGCCAGGTGACGGCTGTTCTCCCCTGCTGGGCAGCGGGACTCAGGAGCAGCCGCTGCTACAGCTCCCACTGCCGCGGGTGGAGGAAGCGGCCATGGCGCTTGGCGGCTGCGGCTCTGGCGCCCCCAAAACCCCCGAGCCTAGGCCTGCACGCGCCCAGCCCCTGGCCAGTCATGTCTGGGCTGCTGCCCAGCTGGCGCTATCCCGTGGCATCCCCAGGGCGGAGGCATCGGCAGCCCAGCCCCATTCATTCCCCTGCGGGACCCGAGCGGGACGGGGAGGCTGGGGCCTGCTGCCTCCACTCCGGGGCCACCGCGGGATTGCACCAGCTGGGCAGCAGCCCAGACGCGACTGGCCAGGGGCTGGGCGCAGCGTGCGCGCTGCTGGGTCCCCGCAGCAGGCCCAGGGTCGGGAGGTTCGGGGGCGCCAGAGCCGCAGCCGCCGAGCTTGGCCATCGGCCGCTTCCTCCCCCCGCGGCAGTGGAAGCTGCAGCAGCAGCTGCTCCCGAGTCCCACTGCCCAGTGGGGGAGAACAGCCAGCGCCTGGCACCGCGGGCTGCCCCACTCCTCTCCCTACCGCCCAACTGAGTCCTGCCTGCTCGGGGCCAGGCCGGACTCTCACTCACCCTGGCCCCGCGCTTCCCCTGCGTCTCCCGGGCCTACCTCCAGCACTTGTGGAGGAAGGGTGGTTTTGTTTTTTTTTTTTGCCCCGCCCCCCCCGTGTCACCCTCCCTCCCCCACCCCCCGCGTCCCGATATTTGACTTGGGTGATCTGGTCACCCTAACTCATGGTGATAAGATAATAAATAAAGTATAGAGAAGAGCAATGAAAATGATTAAAGATCTAGAAAACATGACCTATGAGGGAAGATTGAGAGAACTGGGTTTGTTTAGTCTGGAGAAGAGACGATTTAGATATGACATGATAACAGTTTTCAAGTACATAAAAGGTTTTTACAACGAGGAGGAAGAAAAAAAAATCTTCTCCTTAACCTCGGAGGATAGGTCAAGTAGCAATGGATTTAAATTGCAGAAAGTGTAGATTAGGTTGGTTATTAGGGAAAACTTCCTAACTGACAGGGTGGTTAAGCACTAGAATACATTTCCCAGGGAGCTTGTAGACACTCCACCATTGGAGATTTGTAAGAGCAAATACCTGTCAGATAATACTTAGTCATGCCATGAGTGCAGGGGACTAAACTAGATGCCCTTTCGAGATCCCTTCCAGTCCAACAAGGGCTCTATGTTCAAAGTTATTTAAGCTCTTAGCTCCCATTGAAATCAATGGGAGTTAGCACCTAACTATTCTAGTTTTTTTTTTTTTTTAAATCCTAGCTGAAATGATTATGCTTTCATTAATTGTCCTATTAAAGTAGCTTTCCTCTTTTTTGTATACCAACTAACTTCCCTGCAATTTACAAAGTAGTGAATCTTTTCATTTTCATTTTCACTCTTACTGAAGATGCTATACTACTAATGGACTGATATGGCAAACCCTTACTTATGCAAATAGTTTCGCTGGCTTTTAGGCCTGCTAACATGAGTGAGAGCTTGCAGGAGCAGGCCACTTGTCAAAACATTTTAATTCTGGTATGTAGGAGTATAGAATTATACCTTTATGTTTACTATATTGTGATATAATAAAGTATTTCCTCTACAAACAACTCCTCTTTTACTATTACAGTTTTATTCTGTTCTCAGTGTATTAGACGCAACCATTGCTCATACAAAGACACACTAATAGCAAACATACAGCATCAGTAGCAGGCATGAATACATAATTTTATATGTCATGTTTCAAGATGGCTTTAGAACAACCAGATAGTTAATGCTGAATCCATTTAATAATGTATTTTGTACAAGAAAAACTGTGATGGCAATAAAAATTGACCTTTAATTCTTTGAATTAGTGTTCCTTAGTAGTACAGTAATTATTTCTGACTCTAATTTTACTATTTGGTTTGTGAAACAGTACCAGGCAAATTTATACCTATTTCTTCACAATGTTAAAAAAATGAACAAGAACTAAATAATTCTATTATATAGTGGTTTAATGTTGTTACAATCACTCTGAGTTATGTTATTTCTGTACTGTATTTTTATTACTTGTTCATTGTTATTAAAATTGTTTATCCAAGTATATTAGCATATTTTTCTATGTATCAAAAATGAACTCTACTCATCCACAGGTACTTATTAAAGATATGATCTGCACTCACATAACATTACTTAGAAATTGGAGGTGAAGCTAAGTAAAAATTTTTTGCTATTTACAAGGAACAAAAAAACCTTTTTGTCTTAATGAGCCCAACTACATTTTAGTAGAAATGTGTATATTATATAATGAACATATTAATGTATCACCCAACCGAAAGAACATTCCCAGAAGCCCTGATATCTTCTTATACATACCTTTGATACTCACACTTTCCTTGAACTCATCATCATCAACACTAGAACATTAGATAGCAATGTTTTGACTTTTTCACTTAACACTGCTCTGCTGCTCCCAAGGTGTGATCTGATACCATTGAAGTCAATGGGAATTTTGTCATTTACTTTAAGTGATGAATTATTGAAACTTAAATGGGGTGCAGGCAGAGAATTTGTCCATCTTTGTGTATATCTATACAGCAGAATCTATGTATGAGCTAGCCCACCTAAACTAGTTTGAATCTAGCCAATGTAGGTAATGACAGTAGTGAAGATAATGCAAAGAAGACCTCAGAGCAGGTTAATGAGTCAAGTACATGTAAGGGTCTAGGATCCATTCCAGGTTTGTACTATCTTGCTGAAGCCTGATCTGTGCTGTTTTCATGGCTATTGTTACCCGCATTAGCTAGATTCAACTTAGTTTCTGTAGGCTAGTCTGTGTCAGTTTTTGCTGGGTAGACATACCCTTTGTCACATAGCATCTCTTTCTCTTTCCTCAACCCAATTACTCTTTTAACAACAATTAAATTAGGCTGCAGCTACGTATTTTTAAAGCAGCTTGAATTTTTTTTAACTGAATAGTTTGCTGTCAGAAAATGCAGTTTTGTCAAAATTGAAATATTTCAGAGAAATATGTTTATTTCAACAAAATTTTCCATGGGAAATATCAAAATAATCATTTTTATTTTCTCATTTCTTTTCAAGAACATCCAAATGCTGCATTTCAATATAGTAAAACCATTTCATTTCGACTATCATTTTCCTTAATTTTGTTCCAACTTTCACATGATAAATTAAAATATATTTTACATATAATATACCCTGTTTAAACGTTTTAAAATACATTTTACATTTCATATACTATGTTTAAACATTATTAGAACAAAAATTCTCTAGCTCAAGACAAAAACACACAAATCAGTTATTTTCAAAATGTGTATTTCAAAGAAAAAATCAAAATGTTGACCTTTTGTTATAATTCGGAATAATTCCCCCAGAGTGGGGATTCCATTTTCCAAACAGATCTACTTATTTTATATTCTTAATTTTTGTAGATTATGAGTTCAAGATTTATGTCTAAATATTTTCTCCAGTGTGTAACAACTTAGCTTTAGGATAAACCATTTACAGAAAGTCTACTAAATCATACTTTGTAAAGGCATGATATCAAAGTCCACTAAAGCTGATGAAAGACAATTGATTTTAGTAAGCTTTGGATCAATCCCTTAATCGGATAGTACATATTTTACCCAAACCTTGAAAGATATCTTATTAAAAAGAAAGAGAAGAACCAAGTTTGTTGAATGAACACAGGGGAATGAGTCACCAGCAAATCGAATGACTAGTTTTATCATTCAGAATTTATTAAATTTATTACCTGGAGGAGGACTTTGGTAGTTAATGACCCATATGTCTTTCTTTCCTGAACTATGGAGATTTTCTTTTTGTGACACAGGAGAGTCAATAGGTGTGATGAAGTTTAAGGATACAAGTGATGCTACTGCTTAAGTGCTTGCACGGATATAGGAATAATGCACAAAGATAGAACTTGAAGCATCATGCAAGCTGCTCATTAAAAAAAAATTGCTTGGCAATCATGCACTAGGGGAAAGGCTCAAGTAAGTTTTCAGTGGGCACAATGTCATCCTAACAGATTGGCATGAGCATAAGCAGCTAAGTGACTGTACTATATACACATTAAGTATAGGTGTTGAGATTAGGGTTCCCACCTGGGAGTGTCTAAATGACTGACTATTCTGAACTTTCCGGCCTGTGTTTATGAGGATATGCCACAATAATTTAACAAGCAATTTTAAGTGTCAAAAGTATATCTTAAAAATTACCTTTTAGTTCAAATAAAAATCCACCTAAATGTAAACTGGGGCAGAAGATCACCTGGACTCTACCTGCATTCTGTGGTCTCTGGACTATAAATGGCTGCTTGTATAGATGACATATAATCATAAATTATTTTATAGCATGAAAAATAAGCAAACTATCTATATAGAAGTTGTAACACACATTATGTGTGGTCTCTTATGTTCTGTTGATTTTTAATCAGATTTTTTGATTAATTTATGGCATCCAGATGTTTTAGCAATGGTATCAATACAAAGTATAAAAGAAAATCTATTTGTCAAATGATCTTTGTTCTGCCACAGAAACTACCTTGTGCATAAGACATTTTTTTAACGGGAGAACCACATCCTCATTGCATCTCAGGATTGGGCCCATAATTTGTGAATGTTCTGTGAATACATTTGTAACTATGAAGGACCAAATTTTATGATGGTGTAACTTCATTGCCTTCAGTGGAGTTACACTAGAAAAGAATTTGAAGGAAAGGTATTTTGCTACGTGTGCTTTGTATCTGCAAATAGTAATATTTTTAGTAAGAATTTGTAGTCTCTGGACCAGATTTGTTAACAAGTTAGATGGACATTTGTTTACAGAGATGTGTATACAATGGTACTAGAACAATTTTTATAGTAGCAGGTGGGGAGGGGGGAGGGTGCTGAAGGCAGAAAACATGTATTTGGGTTGTTTTTACTACTTCAAGCCACGGGATATGGCAGTACCCCCAACATCCTAGAGTTCCCGCACCTATGTGTGTACATGCATTTAACTCAATTGTGGGTATGTGCAAACAGGACCAAATGGATAATTATGGTCATTTTCATATAACTACTTCCTTTTTGTGCCCAGTCATAGCAATTGAAAGCACATTTTGCACACACAGTTGTTGCATGCCTGAACTGTTTACAACGCTAGCTGATTGATGTCAGCTTCCAATGTATTTATTTTTTTCAGAACAGATTCTGCTGTGCCTTTTGAGAAATTGAAATATAAAGTTACTGAGGAAGCTCAACTGAAATAATTTAGAGATGGTAATTACCTTCATATTATTGTTATTGTAGTTCTCATCCGCACACCATGGAGCAGAAAATAAGAGTCTGAGACTCAAAGAATCCTTTAAAGATATTGTTAAGAATTCCCACAGTGAGTTTCTGTGTGACACCTCATTGATGAAACTAGTAAACAGATAATAGCAGTCATCTAGCTACACATCTGGAAGTCATAACAATTTAAAAAATACCATTTTATACATAAATGCACATTCAAACATATATTTGATTGCTATCTACAAATCTCTGTATTTCATTAAACAGTTATTTATGTGCTCCCAATGTCCATTGACCTTTTAGATACAAAAGCTCCGTAAGTGTCTGGATTCTAATACTATATAAATTATATTTCAGATGTTCTAGTGCGAGCATGAGGTTAGGGTTGAAGCACAGGCAAAGTCAACGACAAGCCATGAGTAAGCATTAAAGTAGACTGAATGAATCAGGAAAAACAAAATCCATGAGCCTTCATCTATTTGTAGAACCAAATCCATACCTTTGTAAAGATCCCGGATTATTCTGATAAACACTTTTTGTTTTGTTTTTTTCCCCTGTCTTCTGTATTCATGCACAAGGAAGCAAGACAGACTAGACAGTGTGTTGATGGCTGGTCCATCACACTGCCTCATGTGGCTCTGGATGCTAGATGGGAAGAGGGATAACAAGCTATTTAATCACTGGGATTCTCCTCTGCTCCAAGAGACAAACAACATTTCCCACCTTCCATATTTTCCTACCTTCAAGTAGTATCTAATTCAGGATCACTTTATTGGAAAAACAAGAATTGAACATCAGTATGCTGGTTGCTGTGCAAAAACTGAAAAGACACACTTCCCACCTTGAAGGGCTTACAGTCTAAGTCTCCTCCCACATTATTGCTTTTTATTAAATTATTAATTACTATGTAAACAGCAAGAAGGCACTCTCTTTTACATCAATCCCAATACTCATGTATTATTTAATATAACAAGAACCTTAATGGATAGCAAAGGTGATGACCCTACAGTACATCATCAAAGCAACAGACTTCAGCGGATGAAACATCTAATTATATTAGTCACTATGCATCAGATACTCAGACTCATTCAGTATGATTTATAGAGTGAAAAATATAAATACATATGCACTTAAATACCTGTCCAACTTAAGAAAACATTGTGTGGAGGTCAAACTTCCTAAAGATGTATTTCATTAGTATGGAGCTAGTAAAAAAAAATAATAATCAGAATTTCCAGCTAAAAAAGCCAAAATATTGATTTTTTCCTTGTATGGAAAGATATGAAACAGTGAAATTCAGAAATGTTTAAACATTTTGTTTCAATTAACATTTTCAAATTGAACTATTCCCTTTCAGCTTGGTTCACTATTAATCTGTGCTCCCATGAGGTGTCATTGTTTCATAGTTGTAGTTCTTATGCTTCCATTCTGTAGATTTATGCTCTCTTTCTCCTCTATGGGCTGAGTTTCCTATGTGGACTATATCTCCCATAATATGTCATGGTCACATGACTCCCATGATGCATTGTGACCAGGGCCGGCTCCAGGCACCAGCCGAGCAAGCTGGTGCTTGGGGCGGCAGCTTGTAGGAGGCGGCATTCCGCCCAATCCTAGGTGGCACGGCTGCTTTTTTTGTTGTTGTTGTTCCGCTCCGGCCGCCCTGTAGGGGGCAGCGGCGTGGAGGACAGAAGCGCCCTGCAGCAAGCCTGGCAGGGCAGTCCTCGTCCTTCCCTCCCCGCCGACCAGAGCGGGGCACGGCAGGAGGGGCTGCTGAAGCCCTGGACACCCCCCTTCTCTCTCTGACCCCGCTTCCTCCTCCTCCCCCCTGCTAGACCAGGCACGCACTCCGCTGCACATCTGCAGCACAGGGAGTCCCCCTGCACCCTGGCTCCGGCCGCCCTACAGGTTTTTTTTTTTTTTTGCTTGAGGCAGCCAGAAAGCCAGAGCCGGCCCTGATTGTGACCATTCAACCAGAAGGAATACTGTGGTGCAAAATAGGAGATATAGGTCAGGCAGGGAGCTTGGCCTCTTCAGGAGAACAAGGGCAAGAATCAGCCAATCTACAGCTCTCATGAGGCAGCATGGCAGCTCAGGCACACAGTGATTAATGTTGAACTGACCTAAAATTAAACATCTAAATTTGCCAGATAACATTTTTTGCATGTTATGTTAAATATAGCAGGTGGGATTTTCTTGACATTGATCTAAATCTAACTCTGTTACCATTGAAGTGAATGGTTAAACTCTCTTGGACTTCAGTAAGAGCATAATACCCCAGATCTCCTACTATTTCATCTCTTCTTTCAGTTTTGCAGCCAGCCCTGGTGACTGCCCTCTCCTCCTCAGTTACACCTATGTAATTCTCCTCCCCACAATTCTCTTGGTACCTGTCTCCTCGCTTTCCCCTGATATTCCTGGGAAGATGCTCTCTTCAGCTCCCCTAATGTTGTCTGATGGTTATCTCAATTTAACACCATACCCTTATGTTCCCCCACAATCCTTGGTGGTTGCCACACATCATTTTATTCTCTATCGTCACCTGTGGGTGACTCCGTGGAAAGGAGAAGCTTAGGTGGGCTTCTAAGTAAACTTTTCTAGGAGAGGGCAGGCATGCCCAGGTCTGGCTGGAAAAGCAGGCAGAAAGCAAGTCTTGTTACCTAAGTGTTATGTTAGGGTTACAGGGCTTCTGATTCTCAAACACTCATTGTCAGTGCCATTTTCCAGGTTCTTACATGCAGGTCATTAGCTAATGTAGTTGTAAAAGGCAATATAAGTGTTACATATCTTATTTATTATTAATAATTCAGATAACCCTGCTAGCTCCACTAAGAACTACAATATACTGAGTTTTAAAATGTATAACTTTACAAAGAGGATAATTTGTTAGGAATTCTTCTGTGAGATGCTGAGAGACAATGCAATTCTGCCTCAGAGAAACCCTTCATTTGATGAGTGAAAAATCCATTACCTCAACTGTGTCAGTGATTGTATTATGATAAATATTTAATGCATATAGAAAATAAATAAAGAGAGCATACTGACCTTTTTTTTTTTTCTTCAGAAAACTGGTATTGCCTTTTGCACTGTTTTATCCATGACTTTTCATACCCTAATAAAAATAATCCTATTTAAAAAAAAAATCAATCACCTTCAGCTTGTAATGCAAACTGCAAATAAGGGCAATTTGACACACATGATATTGACAAGAGTTTTGTACAGCACAATTCTTAAATATAGTGTGATGTACAGACACTTTGGCTCCTTTCTCCCACACTTAAGGAGACAGACACTGAAGCATCATTCATCTGATTTGGAACCAAAAACAAGTTAGCCAAGTCAACCGTAATGAGTTTTCTATAGGAGTTCTGACACATGGGCCCAAATTCTGTCCTCAGTTACACCTAGGAAATACTTAAGTGGAGTTGCTTTAGGGTGAGTTAGGGCATAACTTGGCCCATAGAAACATATAAATGGTGATGTAAAGTCCATACTGGATGAAAGCTAGTCAGAAAACAGATAAGTGGTTGGAGAAGGCAACTCACTAATTTGGCACATGCAATGTTGGTGCCAGGATATTAAAGAGACAAGGTGGGTGACGTAATGTCCTTTATTGGACCAACTTCTGTTAGTGAGAGAGACAAGCTTTTGAGCTTACACAGAGTTCTTCTTCAGATCAGCTCCCTCTGAAATCAATTAAAGTTGTTATCACTTATGCCACAGTTGATTTTACTCCAGGCCAAATGTTCCCCCTCTGCTTCTAGCACAGATTCCAACTTGGTGTCTTGGAAATGGGCCATGGGATGTTCTTTCCCAAGCCAACAGGAGATTCACCATGGGTGGTTTGCACAGATTAGCCTTTGCAGGTGGGAAGGCAGCAGAGCTGGGTGGATAGCCCCCTCAAACACACTTGAAATATTGATCTAGCTATCATGAATTTATGTAGATGGGCCAGACTCTGCAATTATAACTCTTTGTCCTCCAAAAGCATGGGATGGGCAGGAGGATCCAGTGCAGAGACATGAGAACATAAAACATAATTTTTAAATTAAACTATTTTTTTTATCTCCACAATGTTTACTTCACATTTGAGCCAATGATTGACTTGATCCATCAACCCAAGTCAGAATATTTTTGTTTTATTGAACTGAAAAAACAACCTCATTTTAAACAAGTTAAAAACTCATTAAACTGCAATTCCCTAACATGGCCTTATGGGAGCTATAGTTCAGGTGGCCATTGTCTCCTATTAGCTTGACTCCTGTTGTTCTACGTCTCCCACAATGCAATGTGGATCCAGTTGACCAAGCTGTGTGGTACTTGCGGAAGTTGTATGACTCTGGGTTTATCATAGAAACATAGTTCATTTCTGGAGCTTGTTGTCCCCATTCTCACATTCAGACTAGGTTCTCCGGTTGGACTAAATCTCCCATGATACATCCAGAGTCATATAACTCCTCCATGCATCACAAAACTCAGTCAGCTGAGTCCATATTGTATTGTGGGAGATCATGTCCTCTTTTGAGTTGGGCTCTCTAGAAACAATGGGGACCGGAACTACAACTCCTATAAGGCAAAATAAAAAAAAAATTAATGCTAAATTGAGTCAATAAATAAGTGTTTCAGATCAATTCAACAAAATAAAATGAAATATTTCAATTTTAGAAATGTCAACATATTTTGTTTCAATTGAAAATGACAAAATGAAATGTTTTGATATTTTCAAATTGAAATTTCTTGGAATTTCCATTTCACAAAAATATACAAAATTAGAACTTTTCATCCAGTTTTGGGATGAAAATAAATGTTGAAATGTCAGAATTTCCCATAGGATGGAAATTCCTAATTTCACTCAGCCTCTGTCTAGGACAGGGATCAGCAACCTTTAGCACGCAGCTCACCAGGGTAAGCACTCTGGCAGGCCGGCGGGGTTTGTTTACCTACCGCATCCACAGGTTTGGCGGATCGCGGCTCCCACTGGCCACAGTTCGCTGCTCCTGGCCAATGGGGGCTGTGGGAAGAGGCAGGCCACTTCCCACAGCCCCCATTGGCCTGGAGCGGTAAACCGCGGCCAGTGGGAGCCGCGATAGTCTGAACCTATGGAAGCGGCAGGTAAACAAATCGGCCTGGCCTACCACAGTGCTTACCCTGGCGAGCTGCATGCCAAAGATTGCCGATCCCTGGTTTAGGACATACCTCTTCTATAAATTCTTTTGCAAGATGAGTTCCAGACTTGGAATGAATAACAAAGGTTCATACGAGTATTCCAAATCAATACCAATTGCCTTTCTCTTCTGCTATTGACAAGCAGGAATTCAGTTTGGTTGGAGATGCTGAGTACACTGTTTGCCACTGATTTAGTTTAATCACATTGGGCAAAATTTTCAAATGGACATAAGTGACCTAGGAACTTAGGTCCTACATCCCATTGATTTTCTATGGGACTTAAATTGCTTAAGTACTTTTGAAAATGTTAGCAGAAGCAATTGATTTTTTCCTATGAAAGGAGAAAATATCCAATTAGTGTATATCCAGTCGCACCTCTGTCTAATTAATTAAATGTTTGTGAACAGCAGCTCTTTACAGAGGAGTAGGCCATAAGAACATAAGAATGGCCATACTGGGGCCATACTGGGTAAGACCAAAGGTCCATCTAGCCCAGTATCCTGTCTACCGAAAGTGGCCAATGCCAGGTGCCTCAGAGGGAGAGAACATAATAGGTAATGATCAAGTGATCTCTCTCCTGCCATCCATCTCCATCCTCTGACAAACAGAGTCTAGGGACACCATTCCTTACCCATCCTGGCTAATAACCATTAATGGACTTAACCTCCATGAATTTATCCAGTTCTCTTTTAAATGCTGTTATAGTCCTAGCCTTCACAACCTCCTCAGGTAAGGAGTTCCACAAGTTGACTGTGAGCTGTGTGAAGAAGAACTTCCTTGTATTTGTTTCAAACCTGCTGCCTATTAATTTCATTTGGTGACCCCTAGTTCTTGTATTATGGGAATAAGTAAATAACTTTTCCTTGTCTACTTTCTCCACATCACTCATGATTTTATATACCTCTATCATATCCCCCCTTAGTCTCCTCTTTTCCAAGCTGAAAAGCCCTAGCCTCTTTAATCTCTCCTCATTTGGGACCCGTTCCAAACCCCTAATCATTTTAGGTGCCCTTCTCTGAACCTTTTCTAGTGCCAGTATATCTTTTTTGAGATGAGGAGACCACATCTGTACGCAGTATTCAAGATGTGGGCATACCATCGATTTATATAAGGGCAATAATATATTCTCTGTCTTATTCTCTATCCCCTTTTTAATGATTCCTAACATCCTGTTTGCTTTTTTGACCATCTCTGCACACTGCGTGGACATCTTCAAAGAACTATCCACGATGACTCCAAGATCTTTTTCCTGATTTGTTGTAGCTAAATTAGCCCACATCATATTGTATGTATAGTAGGGGTTATTTTTTTCCAATGTGCATTACTTTGCATTTAGCCACATTAAAGTTCATTTGCCATTTTGTTGCCCAATCACTTAGTTTTGTGAGATCTTTTTGAAGTTCTTCACAGTCTGCTTTGGTCATCACTATCTTGAGCAGTTTAGTATCATCTGCAAACTTTGCCACCTCACTTTTTACCCCTTTCTCCAGATCATTTATGAATAAGTTGAATAGGATTGGTCCTCGGACTGACCCTTGGGGAACACCACTAGTTACCCCTCTCTATTCTGAGAATTAACCATTAATTCCTACCCTTTGTTCCCTGTCTTTTAACCTATTCTGAATCCATGAAAGGACCTTCCCTTTTATCCCATGACAATTTAATTTACGTAAGAGCCTTTGGTGAGGGACCTTGTCAAAGGCTTTCTGGAAATCTAAGTACACTATGTCCACTGGATCCCCCTTGTCCACATGTTTGTTGACCCCTTCAAAGAACTCTAATGATTTCCCTTTACAGAAACCATGTTGACTTTTGTCCAACAATTTATGTTCTTCTAGGCATCTGACAATTTGATTCTCTACTATTGTTTTGACTAATTTGCCCGGTACCAACGTTAGACTTACTGGTCTGTAATTGCCGGGATCATCCCTAGAGCCCTTTTTAAATATTGGTGTTACATTAGCTATCTTCCAGTTGTTAGGTACAGAAGCTGATTTAAAGGACAGGTTACAAATCCTAGTTAATAGTTCCGCAATTTCACAACTGAGTTCTTTCAGAACTCTTGGGTGAATGCCATCTGGTCCCGGTGACTTGTTAATGTTAAGTTTATCAATTAATTCCAAAACCTCCTCTAGCGACATTTCAATCTGTGACATTTCCTCAGATTTTGGGATGGCAATTATTTACTTCAGAGTGGTAGCCGTGTTAGTCTGTATCAGCAAAAACAACGAGGAGTCCTTGTAGCACCTTAGAGACTAACACATTTATTTGGGCATAAGCTTTCGTGGGCTAGAGCCCACTTCATCAGATGCATGAAATGAAAAATACAGCTCCTGTATACCTGCTCCAGGTATAAATACATGAAAGGATGCGGGTTGCTTTACCAAGTGTGAGGTCAGTCTAATGCGATAAATCAATTAACGTGGACACAAATCTGACATCAGGAATCATAACATTTAAAAACCAATAGGAGAACACTTCAATCTCTCTGGTCACTCAATAACAGGCCTAAAAGTTACAATTCTTCAACAACAAAAACTTCAAAAACAGACTCCAATGTGAAACTGCAGAACTGGAATTTAATTTGCAAACTGGATACCATAAGATTAGATTGGGTCATTACAAAACCTAAACTTAATTCCCCCATTACTAATTTCTCCTTAGTGTTACTCACACCTTCTTGTCAACTGTCTATAATGGGCCACTCTCTTACCACTTCAAAATTTGTTTTTCCTCCCTTGGTATCCTGCTGTTAATTGATTTATCTCATTAGACTGACCTCAAACTTGGTAAAGCAACCCCCATCCTTTCATGTATTTATACCTGCTCCTATATTTTTCACTTCATGAATCTGATGAAGTGGGCTCTAGCCCACGAAAGCTTATGTCCAAATAAATTTGTTAGTCTCTAAGGTGCCACAAGGACTCTTTGTTGTTTTTTTCAATTATTTACTTGTGTGCTGAACTTATGTATGTGGGAGGAGATAACAAATATTCCATTCTGAATTATCTTGTCCACTCAGCTTTCCAGGGAGCATTCTGATAAAGCAAACAAACAATGAAGCTGATCTTAAAATTAAGATTTCTAGTACAACAGAACTAAATGTTCATAACACCTAGCCATATTATTGTATGTGAAGTGACAACTGCTATAATGCAATTAGGCAGGAGGACAGTCTGAAGAATCACCAAATTCCTGCACTGAATTTCTTTTAAAGCTAACCCTTACCTTGGTTTAAACACAGAAGATTACTAGAGCTCAATACAGCAGTGTAACCAATTCTGCACCGGCAGCTCTCAAGATCTCTTTTCACATAGCTCTGCTTCTAGACCAAGTCAGACTAGTTAAACACCAGTAGAACCAGAATACAGGATGCAACAATGAATCTCCCTTAGCCCTTCCCTTAAGGGAGCTATCCCTCCCTTGGGGGGAGGGATAGCTCAGTGGTTTGAGCATTGGCCTGCTAAACCCAGGGTTGTGAGTTCAATCCTTGAGGGGGCCACTTGGGGATCTGGGGCAAAATCAGTACTTGGTCCTGCTAGTGAAGGCAGGGGGCTGGACTCAATGACCTTGCAAGGTCCCTTCCAGTTCTAGGAGATGGGATATCTCCATTAATTAATTATTATTATTAAAGAGTTATAGTAAGCTAGGAGCACAGCAGTTCACATAGACTGTAGCATATCCAGTGTGCATATAATTATACTGGCAAACCAGGTGCCAGCTCATGCCAAAGTCTTCATGTCTCATCTGAACACTCACAAGTTCACAGCTGGAATCAGTCTGGCTCACCTTGTGTTAGTATTGTTAAAACGAGTATCAGAATTATAAGAATAGGTTTAGTGTTTAGATTGTATTGAATACTTGTGAGTTGCTGCATCCATTAATCTCAGTTATAACATCTGCATCCCATATTGTAAGATAATATTTGAGTGAATTTACTGTGAGCCACTGTGATGTGGCAGATAGCCAGACAGGGCAGAGACATTAACTAGTGTGAAGTACTGATCTCCAACAGAAAGTGTTACATCCTGCCCAATAAGGACTATTGTGGGACATTAAAAAGGACAAAATATTTTGATTGTTCTGCCCGTCCCTGCCATGTGAAGATGAATCATGCAAGTGGATTACTCCTGTTAGTTGAGTTTGCAGCTCAGAGCACAAGGGAGGAGGGGAATAAAAAACCCCTAACAAGAAGGAAGTCTATCTCTATGCTGCTTGGACTTGGGGGTGGGAGGTAGCACGAGGTTTATTAGGCATAAACAAGAGATCCTCAGTGCTTAGACTGGGTTAGCCCTAAAGGATATACAGAGTTTACTTATTATAGAAGCTTCTATTAATTTTTGAAATTTAAGATTGTAATTCATTTGTGTATATATGTTTACCTGCTTTAAACTTGCAAATTACTCATTTCCTTTTCCTACATAATAAATCTTTATACAGTTCATTGTAAGACTGGCTACAAGCTTTGGTATAAGATCTAAGGTGCAATTGATCTGGGCTAAGTGACTGGTCCTTTGGGACTAGGAGTAAGCTGAATATTGCTGTAAGGAGTAAGGTGAATATTGCTGTAATAACTGCTGCATATTGCTGATTCCTGTTTAGGCTAGTATCGTGCCTGAGGGGTTTATGCTTGATAATTGGTTGGTAAAATCAAGTATAGAACTCACAACCAATTTGAGGTTTCTGCCTTGCTACCTAACAGTCTTGCCTGAAGTTGGTATTCATCCTCTTGAATCACTGGCGCCTTTACACATCCAATTTGAGATAGTTAACCATTTGTTTACAGGATTAACATACTATGCAAAACGCATACTAAATTTACTCAGGACATGACCTAAACACAAGCAATATATATATATATAAAGACAGTGTTTCTCAAACTGGGGTCGCCGCTTGTGTAGGGAAAGCCCCTGGCGGGCCGGGCCAGTTCATTTACCTGCCCCGTCCGCAGGTCCGGCTGATCGCAGCTCCCACTGGCCGCAATTCACCACTGCAGGCCAATGGGGGCTGCTGAAAGCGGCGGCCAATAAGTCCTTTGGCCCGCGCCGCTTCCAGCAGCTCCCATTGGGAGCCAGTGGGAGCCATGATCAGCCGAACCCACGGACGGGGCAGGTAAACAAACCGGCCTGGCCCGCCAGGGGCTTTCCCTACACAAGCAGCAACCCCAGTTTGAGAAACACTGATATAAGAGCAACTTATGGCAAATGCAACCTCAGCATGCATATCTTGACATGAAAACAATCAAAAACATTATTTTAGAAAATGAGTACTGTTAAAAGAACTACCAGATATAAATATGATTTTGTGTGTGCAATTTATTACAACTAAAAAAGCTTTTAAAAGTCATTTTCATGAACAACAATTATTTTCATTAATACTAAATGTTTACGTGCGACAGTAATGAGCCTAGTTTTCATTATTGCAGCGTGGTGAGTTACATAAATGGATTCTTGAAGGCTAAGAAATATTAGCAGAAGCAAGGAAAGGGAGAGAGGGAAAAGAGCTAGAAAGAATAGAAAAAGAAAAAAAGAAAACCGTGGATACTTAAAGAAACGGATGATATTGATAACACCAGGTAGGTAAGTCTCACAAGTTAAAATATAATATTGTATTGAAGGTCTTAGGAGAAGACTAAGTTGCACAAAGACCCTCTTTGTCAGTGTTGTGGGTATCTCCCACATAAAGGAGAAGGGCCCTAGCCTTAACAATGACAGAATTCGTTTAAATAACAGAGTTCTTTTAAAGATGATTTTGCTATTACACCCAATCTAGCCATATCTTCATTTAGGTCTCGTAGGTACTATTTAGCAAAGCAATTTAGTTCTCAAATAATGTTGCATGTGGGGACCAAATCTCCATGGAACATTTTTCCACATTAAAGCCACAGGTAGCTGTGATCTGTTCTATTCAATGCCAATTTGATGTTGTCCTCTAGTTCCTGGCAGGTTGTTAATAACACGTCTTTTGCTGTGTATGTTTTGTGCGTGCTAAGAGCAAGGAGTTTTTGATCTCACAATATTGTAGGAATTAACATGGTATCCTTTTTTCCTGTCATTTAAATAATGACTCACAGCACAGGAATATCATCCACAAAGAGTCTGGGATACCGTTGGAGTCTAAACCACCTGGATAATAGGTGAGTAACCAGTAATAAGCCACAATCATTCAATTTTGGTACTTGTAATGTTCTTGTTCAAATTCATTCCTGGTGCTCTCCACTGAACTTATATCAGGAATAAATTTAGTTCATCATTTTCTCCCGTGGGGTTGATAAAGCATTCGAATTTTGCTTATTTTGTCCATCTTACAAATCATAAATTAAATCCTTTTATCTCTCTGACAATCATTCTGTATTCCTTCTCTAGAATTGTTTTATCTCTTTAAAGTAACAGTGGAATAGTGGAACTTGGTGCACAAGATCATACACTACCTCACTTGGTGACTCAGGAAGATAATTGTTGATTAAATGCTTCAACAATTGGAAAGACAGTAGGTCTTTTGAAGAAACTACATTTTAATAAGCAAGTAAGTATTTCAAATACTGGCATATAAAGCAAATTTAGCAATATTTAAAACCTAAGGCACCTTAAAATGTTGCATTAATATAGATAAGTATATTTTGTAAATTATAATTATTAGCTAAATATCTGCATGCATTTGTCCAAGCGGCTCTTCCTTTAAATTACTTTTCTTAAAGTTGCTACTAAAAGAAATTGTAAATATTGTAATGATTTCACTGAATACTTTATTCAATTAGTACTGTATTAAATTTTGGATAAATAATATCACTCTATTATGTTCACCTCAGAAAACAATGTCCGGAGCAATTTATTGTATTTACTTATATAGAGCTGACTAGGAAAAGAAATGGCCTGAACAGTAAACTTTCTTTAAAGGAGGAAGTGCACTACTGAAGCTACATAATATTTTCTCAAGGAAATTTCTTTTGAGGAGGAGGAGCTTCCTTAGTTCAAGCAGCGACAAGACACTTTGATACCAGACTGAGGAGTGAAGCATAAAACCCAGAGAGTTTGGATAGTGAGACAAGCAGACAATGCCATTTGCATTATTTCTGAAAGTACACTGATTAGGTTGGCACCTTTGCAAAATTATGCCAATACTAACTGTTTTCATGATCCATTTTTTGTATCGGTCACTGAGAGAACTGAGATATTTTCCACAGGAGAACAATATAAACCCAACTCATTGAGGACCTGATCCAAATTCTACTCAAGTCAATCAAAAAACTCCTACTGATTTCAATATGATTTATATCAGGTTCTTAATGTCCCACTGTTCCAGCCAGCATATTTTCAGTACATGCTGTTTTAAGGTGCTCAGCACTATACAATATGAACTCTAGACACAGTCTGTAAAGCAATACTAAACATGTATTACTTGAGTTCACTGTCCCCCCCCCAACTCTTCTTATGACCTTTGATCTTTCCTAGTGTCCTATTCTGTGTTAAGGAAGTGCAAATATGAAGAGATAGAGAAGTTTGACATGGAAAAATTGTTTTTAAAGAAATATTTCCTAGTTTCTCTTGGGAGAAAGGAGGACCTAGTGCAATGGTGGGCAACCTGCAGCCCATGGGCCGAACACAGCCTGTCAGGGTAATTCAGTGGTGGGCCACGAGACAGTGTTTACATTGATCGGCCGCAGACATGGCTGCCCTCAGCTCCCAGTGGCCGCGGTTCGCTGTTCCAGGCCAATGGGAGCTGCAGGAAATGGCACGGGCTTTCCCGCAGATTTCAGGTACTAGGAAGCAATGGTACACACAGAACAAGACACTTTGACTAGAGTTGCCTGCATAAGAATTTGGTTTTTTTGTTTTTGTTTGTTTGTTTGTTTGTTTGTTTTAACTGCAAAATGACCCCCTCATCTTAGAACAAATATCACATCTAATTTTCTAACTAACTGACCACTTATAACAACTTCTCCCTTTCCCCCCAGTTAAGACTGGCTCTCCAAAGGCCTCAACCCTTTTCTGAAAAGATTATTATTTTTAATTATTATTAATTTTAATTTCATATAGATGTTATGATTTAACTTCCTTACTACATTTTGCTACATATTATCAACTTCCTCAGTAGACTGAAACAAAAAGGCACTGAAGCCTGTTTCCCTACTTAATATGAACCTGAAACCTTTCTTGTCAAATATGTTTGTATTTAATGTTGTTTTCACTACCTATCAAAAGAAATAAAACAACATAAGCAACTCCATTAAGAATAAATGTATTTTTGCTGATGGAACTGATACTAAACAAGATCTTAGTCAGAGGAGACTGTGTCACATCCTGCTGGATTAATTTAAATAAAGTACCAACACCTCATTTTACCAAAATTTAGTTATTTACAATATTACTTTCCATTTTGTAATGAGATTACTCTAAAAGGCTTCAGCAATCGGAAGCTAAAAATGTTGACAAAGGTAAAGTGCGAAAGAGATAGAGAAACACACACACACACACAGACACACACAAATTTCTACCATGTCACACAGGCCTTGCATAAAAGCCATCACATTTACAAAGGATGCCTTTTCCCTTCTTGTACTACCTTTGCCTCCCTGCTAATTTAGATTGGAGTATCACTCTGGAGTTCTCCTCTGTCTTGTCGCTGCTCCATTATTTTTTTCTTCGCCATCTTGATGAACAGCAGGTCTCCTACCTATAAAGATGCAAAATGTGGAAGTTTATGAACGATGTCAGTTTATTTTTGTTGTTTACATAATATATGTATATATACAAATATTCTTCTTATTTCAGGTGCATTACATAAATAATTTAGTGTGTAAAGAACTCCATTATGATCTCCTTCCCTTATATCCTTGGTGCAATGGTGGACTGATGGCTTCTCCATAAAGTTCAACCTATTGTAGACACTCTTATCTTAGGATAAAATGGTGGAAACTATAGAGTAAACCTTCATTACAGAACATGAGAATTAAGTCTTAACTCCTAATAATTTTATGGGAATTTCATGGGTAAATCCAAAAAGAAATAACACTGTTAGATCAGTCCCTGTGGATCAAGATGTTGGAGTACATATGGTCTTCTGTCACAAAGCAAAGAAGACAGCTGTCTAGAGGTTAGAACATACAACTGGGAGCTAGGAAATCTAAGATCTGCCACCAGATCACTATGTGAGGTTGAGCATGTCACCTGAACTCCCTGGACCTCAGTTTACCCTGAAGACCTTGCAGGAGCCCTAGGCATAATTAACAGTATGAACCAAAGTCTGTGAACAAAATTAGGCCTGGCCTTGGCAAAATAGTAACACACAAGGTATTGGTTAATCAAATGAGCACATTCCTGACTGGACAGGATGGTACAAGAACACACCAACCTCTCCAGAATCTATGTAAACAAATTCCTAAGAGATGGTACAGGGACACACAGACAAGGATGGGTTGACAGGATAATGGATGAGGATATTTTGTTTGAACTAGCAAGTACAAGGGATAAGGGTAGTAACCAACAACATCTGAAATGCAATATGTAACTTGTTTGTATCAATGTATAAAAGGAGAAGTCATAGGAGCAGCATGTTTTTACTGGTCTAGGGGACAGCATCCTGATAGGTCAATTGAACTAGTACCTTGTTGCAGCTTTACATGTGTTCGTATACTTGTAGCTCCTATGCGGCACTAGTACCATACTTTGTCAACAATTAACCTAGTTGAGAGCCTTTGCCACCGAACCATGTCTGTGGTCTCTCTTCATGAACAACCTTGATGTCTGTTGAGTCTTCAATCTGCATCTCTGCTAGTGCAGCTAACACTGGTGTTCCAAGAACAGCAGCACTAGCAATGATCTGCAGCACTAACAACATACCCACTCATAAAATATATGTGAAAGTATTTGTAGGTTGCTTTGAGATCCTCAATTAAAAGGGGCTCAATACAAATAATAATAAAAATTATATATATATTTATATTATATAAAAAAATAATTAAAAAGGGGCTCAAAAAAAAATAAAATGCAAAGTATTTGTGAGGAGCTGTGGAGCAACAGGAGTTCCCAGAGGCAAGTTGACTAATTCAGCACATTCAAAAGTGGAGAGATCCTTATTGGGAGTGCCTTGCTAGCAGCTCCCTCTGTATCTAGGGAGCCTAGGTTCACCACCTCTGCCGATCACAGCAACATTAATACGAAGAACTGTACGGTTACTGGAATTTCTACATCACAGGAAATTTGTTTTCATTTTGAATTTCCCGAGAAACAATTTTTTTTGGAAAAAAAGATTTAAAAGTATTTTGGGTCAAGCAAAATTATTTGTTTTGATAAAATAGAAAATTTTAGCTTAGATTTTTTATATATAATATAAAATTCAAACAAAAGCCCTTCTGAAATGAAACAAATTCAAAATGAAGAATTTTGATAATGTCAAAACTTTCCATTTTGACTTTTTCAGAATGAAATTTAATCTATTTCATGTTCCTGTAAAAATTTTTAGTTTAGACAAAATGGTTGTTTTCCAGTTTGAAAACACTCCATTGCAACATTTTTGACCAGTTCTAGTAATATGGAAGGAGCAGTAAGGTGATATCGCAAGCAAAACAGACTCAATTCATTTAGGGCTTGAAAAATAGAACCATGAACACTTCCCAACTCCACCTGAAAGCTTGTTAGTAGCCAGTTCAGTTCCCAGAGCAACTGAGTTAATTGCTCCTAAGAAAAAGTGCCTCTAAGCAAACAAGTGGTAGCATTCTAAACTAACTTAAACTATTGAGATGTCCCAAGAAAAACACCAACTTAAGCTTGAACCATACATGGGAAAATAATATTGTTTTCCCACTTCTGATAAGAGATAGTTCCCATTTTAATACTAGAGCTATGGTTAAATCAAACTGAAGCTTTTATAAATCCATTCAGTTTATCAAATGCTGCTCACTTTACTCAAGAAAGTAGTGCCACTGAAGTCAATGAGATCACCCAGATGAATAAAGTGAGCAAGGGGTGTCCACCTAATTATATCATTTAACATTTGTCTAAGTGCAGAAGACATGTTAAAGCTGATCAACTTCTCCATCTTAGCTTGTTTAACAACATAAATGCAATTGAGCACTTAACTACCCAAAAAGGGAATTCCTTCTGCTTTGGGTGGTTTCTTTTAGAGTACAAGTTATTACAATAGCAGCACATCTCTTCCCATATTAAATTATGCTTTCAAATAAAAATGTCAGAGATTTTTACCACTTTCCTAGTAATAAATTCATGTTCTTTGTAACATCATTGCTATAGTGAAAAATGGGACCAAACCCTGAACTCCTAACTCTAGAGCTCTTGAAACTATTTAATGAAATAAGTTATCCAACAAATTTACTCTTGTGTTTCTGTTCTCAAATCATTCTCAAACAGATCCTGATTTCTACTAAGGCATCCATTATTCTCATACAAGCACCATCAGTAAAATTCTCACAACCATATTTTTGTTTAAAGAGCTCTGACTGTAACTTCAAAATATTCAGTCACAAAAGTGTAACACAAAATTAACCAATAGTTACCTGGTGACCCTAGTCCTTCCAGTCACCATCTTTCATAAGCCTTGAAAGATTAAGGGCATCTCAGTGCCCAAACACCTGGGGATTCTGTCTCCCTGGATCAGGATCCCTATTAGCCTTCTTCCCATGTAGATAGGAAAAGGAAATACATCCTTGTGTAAGAGTCATAGGGCTTATAGAGATAGAATTCTGCTCCCTCTATGGAGAAAAGAGGAAAAGCTCTGGGCAGATTCATTGAGATGAATATGCTGCCTACCCATCATTCCTCACACATTTTTTTTTGTTTTACTTGGAATTTACCTATGTTCTGATTGTATGAATAATACTAGACTGTTTAATTGTAGGTATGATAAAAAGCATAAAAAGGGTTTGAGTTGTTCCCTGGAATTAGTGGGTTACCCTGAATGTACATGTTATGGAGTCTGATTTGGAAATAGGATTCAAGTTCAAAATGAGGGTAAAGGCTCTGTCCTAGAGATCAAGAGTTCTTGCCCAGGAAGCAGGGCTCAGTCCTAGGATTCATTTTGTGTTATTATATGTAACTCAGTCCAGTTTTTCTCTGGGTTCCCGTTCCCAAGCTAGAGATTCTGAATCCTGTGCAGAGTAATTCTGCAGTATTAGCATAAGCTGAACTGTCAGGAGCAAAACTGAGCTGGTTTTGGAGCAGGGCCTGCCCAAACCAGCAGTGGTGTTGTAGAGCTGATTTCACAACAAGGCCCAACCAGACTAGTAGTGGCAGAGCTGATGTCGCAGAACTGGGCCACGTAGCTGCACATTGCAGCAAGAGCTCGTAGTACAGATTTCTCTGAATTGGAGCAGACCGGTGACAAACCATCCCCAATACCCTCCTGAATACCAGTGAGTCCAAGTAGACCAATGAGTGGGATATTATGGGGTGGGGGTTATTGTGCGAGTTCGGGACCTCAACAAACCAGACAATACCTGGAACTATGCCTTTGTTGCCGGCACAGAGTGCCCGAGGAAAGCAACAGCGGGGTTCGTTGCCTGGTGTGCCTCGCACCAATGAACACACCAGGGTGGAGAAGCAATCAAAGTTTATTTGAGATCTCAAAGCGGTGCAAGGAGACTGGCACGTCTCAGATCAAGCACACCATCATAAGCAGCTTTTCTCTTTTTATACATTTTGCAGCTAAGCTCTTTCCTTCTTCCCCGCTTGCCCCCCACCCCCCGTAATAGTTTACGTTAAGCAAGTAGCAAGCAGTTACATTTAAGCAGTTAAATCATCTTGGCGGCTATAAGTCCAGCTTGTTAGTAACTTCTCTTTGAATTATTATCTTGTCCCTCTCCTTTGATTTGTTATTTTGCCTTTCAGCCAGAAGTATGCAGGCCTCATTATTACTGCTTGCACCTGATAACTGGCTGTTACACATTCCAATTTCTGCATCCGGCTTTTGAGGTTGATTAGAGTTTAAACATGGAAGGACTTTGGTTCATTTAGGCCTAGTGCAGGAAGGCTTCATCGACACTCGTGGTCTTCCACCCTCCCGAGTTACCTAGGTTTATGCCTAATGACACCAACACCTTGACACATTAATTGGGTAGTATTATATCTCTATATCTCTATATAATTATTGTATTTCTTTTATTTATTCTTTTCACTTTTCCCCAAAATAAAAAGTGTTTGTGGATCCTCATTCCCAAGGACTGCTGAGTTCCTATGGATGGGAAATAACAGCTAGAAAGGTGAAAAGGGAAATGTATTTTAATTTTCCACAGTCAAAGTAAGAATATGGTTCTGGGTAGGGACGCGAGCTGTAATTTTATTTATTTTGAAAACGGCGCAATTATAGACTGAACTCAGCTTTGTGTCTGTCATTAGCACCTAGCAGAAGAGTTATACTTGAACAGAGAAAGACATAGGAAAGGAAGAGGAGGTGCTGTGTTAGCGTTTAATGCTGACTGACTGATAATGTGAAAGCAGAATCCTATTTATGGTAATTACTGCATAAGAGAGTAATGTTTGGCAGAGTTCCCATGCACTGTTACACATGAACTTGTTTTTGAAGCATATGCCTAAACAAAGTGCTTTACTTAGCATATATGTTGCTATATTTCTTTTACTCTATTACTGAACTGAAACAACTAACCTAATTAGTGAGCTCATTCACTTTTGAAGCAACAAATTAATGGATGTTCTACAAAAAGACATATATCGTTGTGCATCAGCTCCAATCACAAATTAACAAATCTTTCTCTGTCCCTCCCACAAGGTTTCAAAAATAATTCATGATGTGCCTAAAAGGATAATACAACCTTGAATCTCTGAGCAGCTGCTGCAATAAGAAACTTCATATAAGAAGTGGAATTAATGGCCAGCATGCAGGAGCAACCTCTATCATAAGATCATTATTCATGTCAGAATTTTAAATAGTCATTTCTTGGCACTTTCGGATGGGTCACATTCACTTCTCAAAATCCAACCACAGATAAGGAGGATTTAAATAAAGTTATAAAGAGCTGTCCTTTTAATGAGGCATCTAAAGAACTAGTGGTACTAAAGAAGCTCCAGTTTTGTTATAGGTAGCAGACAGTGCTCTTCGACCTTCTACAATAAACATTGTTCCAGCACCACTGATCTGGATCCAGATTTCAGATTAAACCACTGGGTCAGATCCAAGTGGTTTGTAACAGTTTCTATCTATAAATACTCAACATTGTGTGTGTCATACTGGAAAGGTTTGAAATGGAGCAAAACTTAAAATACTGTTATATGTAAACATTTAAACCTGGTCTGAACAGCACACTATGGAATATAATATAGGGAACAATCCTTCAGTGGCAGGGGTGGTGGTGATGGTCACATGATGTAATAGGTCTTTTGTATCTCCAATTTCATGATTATATAAGAATGAGAATGTATTTATAGATTGGCGTATTTATTTTGCTAGCAGAACAAAATATTCTATACTTTGTGAATGAATACAGAATTTGACATAATTCCATTTCTTGCATTATGGAATATGTATTTTTCTCCTCAAATACCGTTGTGATTTTGTTATGAAGGTTCCTTTTTTGCTCACTTTTCAGTGGCAGCAAATATTTGTAGCCAATTCACCCATAGGGTATATCTACACTGCAATTAAACATCCGTGGCTGTCCTGTATCAACTAATTCAGACTCACGGGGTTTGGGGTGCTGGGGTTTAAAATTGCAGTGTAGAGGTTTAGATTTGGGCTCCAGCCTGGGCTCTGAAACCCCACAAACACCTACTCTGCAATTTTACAGCCCAATAGCCTGAGTCATCTGACAGAGACCAGCCATGGGTGTTTAATTGCAATGTTGATATACCCATAATCTCCTGAGAAATGGGGCACATCGTGTTAAACTGACAGAACATTTAATGTTACGGTTTTGGTGGTATTATAATAAGGTAGCACCAGAATATGCATTCAAGTTGTGCTAATGTTACAACAGGGATCTTTTTGTATGCCCACAGCATATCTTCCTCATGCTACTGAAAATGCTACCTTCACACATATTTGTGAACTAAAGTTAACATTTGTTCAACAACTCTCAGGTTATTGTTAACATGAGAATCTAATGTTTTAGACTGGCTTCCAGCATATATCGTATTCAGGCAATCACTCATTTCAATTTAAAAAAACTCAGACTTATTCATTCAACTAAAACATTGTTACCAGAGCTTCAGGAATTTGTTTGCCAGGCGTTCAAATTCAGGTGGACTAGTCCCTTCAGGCTCCTTTGAAAAACCCTGAAAGATTAATTACATTTACCTGTTAATCTTAAAATAAAATGCAAGGCTTAACTAACCACAATATCTGTCAAGAACAGAAAAGAACTGTGAGACCTGAACAAAAATACCATATGAATGTAGCTATTTCTTTTCCCCTGGAGATGTCTCTATTAATTCATCAATTGTCTCTATTGATTTGATGTTTAGAGATTATTGAAAAAAATGTATTTTGAAATTTTTCAGCAACAAAAAGGAGCACTTTTAAAATTAAACTTTTTGAGAAAAATGTTTCTTCTTTTACTTTTCTAACTGTGTTGCATATGCCCTCAAGGTGAAATGCAAAGCAAAAATATCCTGAAGATATGATACAAAAGAAGAAACCCTTTAAAAACACTCAAGACACATTTGTATCTTTATAATACTATTCTCTGTTGTCATAACATGTTTCCAGCTGTGTCCTGTTGGGCAAGTAGTTCTCACCAGACATGGGACTGAAATGGGGGAGATGGGGAGTTTTGGAGGGGAAGGGAGACATGGAGAGAAAGGAAAAAATTGCTCCCTGTCACAGATTTCAGTCCCATGTCTGGTCAACAGTTGCCCAACAAGACAGAAACATGTAATGGTAAGAGAAGGTCACATTATGGTGGAGCAAATGTTTCTTGAGTGTTTTTAAAGGTTTTTTTTTGTTTTGCTTTTTAATTTAAGAGCTATAATTAATTCACTATGTTAATAATAATTCACTATGTTTGTCCCAGCTAATCAGAACTAACATATCTTCCTGAAGTGGAAACATTTTTTTTTTTTTTGTAATTCACCTTCTACAAGGGTATTAAGAGTGAATTCCTTTAAAGGAAAGTACAGTCCAGAAGGATTATAGGTAGAGTCCTACCAACTTCACGGCCGTGAAAAACATGTCACGGACCATGAAATCTGGTCTCTCCCGTGAAATCTGCTGGGGAGGGGAAGGGCTGGGGGTGCAATAGCCAGGGCTCCTACTACACAGCAGGCTCCAGCTGCTAGTCCTTGCAGGCCTGTGGAGGGACAGGATTTCCTCTTCTCCTGCCGGGGCTGTTCCGAGGGTTGGGTCAGAGCCACCTCTGGAAACCTTCCCCAGCATCAGGAAACTCCACTCACCTGCCCCACTTCCTGCCCCCATCACTTCCCAGCTGCGGTGGGAGGGGTAACTGTATAGGGAGCAGACGCGGAGCTTCCTTCAGCTGGGGGAGGTTCCTGGAGGTGGGTCTGACCTAGGCCCGGGAGCAGCCCCTGCAGAAGAGTAAGTCCCAGCTTTCCACAGCCCAGCCAGGACTAGCAGCCAGAACTCAATTTATAGTGGATTTGTACAGTTCTTCTCAAACATTTTTTTTTGTGTGGACCATTTGAAAATTGCTGAGGGTCTCGGCGGATCATTTAATGACCTTTACAATAGTTAGCTAACAGTACAAACAACATTTGGAATGCACTTTGGAACAATAGTTAGCTAATGGTACAAACAACATTAGGAAAGCCCTTTGGATAAAAGTGCTATATAAAAAAAAACTAGCTATAATTAACATTTTTTATTCTACAAATAAAAGCACACAACTCATATTTTAATATCCGTAGTCTTACCGGTCTAATGCAATGGATGTGCCTCTCTCCCTCGTTGCATCAGCCCCTGAGATGGGGTGGGGAAGAAGGGGGTCTCTCCCTCTCTCTTCCTGCCACGGCAGCCCCCAAGGTGGGGCTGGGAAGGAGGGGGGGTCTCTCCCTGGCAGCCACAGCCCTGGAGCTGGGGAAAGTCACCTTTTTCTCTGCACCTCCCAAATTCCCCTCACCCCCTCTTCTCACCCCACTGCCCCCTCCCACCTACCCCCTGTTTCCCCCAAGGTCACCACCTCACCTTACATGTGCATCTTCTCCAGGGTCCAGGCACCTAATTAGTGGAGCCACACCTGCAGCTCTACTAATTAAGTGGGTCGCACTTCATTTTCTTGTGTGCACTTTAGAGGGAACTACCTGCGGGACACCTGAATGGAGCTCGTGGACCTCAGGTGGTCTGAGGACCACAGTTTGAGAACTTCTGGTATAGAAGCCACAGTAATGGACTCTAGCTAAATATTAGTATTGTAGAAAGAAAAGTTAATTACAAAGGAGGAGATCAAGATATATTTGCATCCACAAAAGCCCACATTGGAAGTGGAATAGAAGCTGCAATGCCCCCAGTGAAAGCACGGGAAAGAATTTTACCTCCCTGGATATTTTTGCTTTACATTTCACCATGAGGGCACATGAAATGCAGTTAGAAAAGTTTAAAAAAAAATTATCAATGTTTTTCATTAAAGAAGTATCCCTTTTTCTTGTTGAAAACATTTAAAATTTGTATTTTTTCAAGCAGCTCTAAATACACTGTTGACAAATGAAAGGCATTAGAATGCACACTGGAAGGAATAATTTGAATTATACATATACATGGCTGGGTTCTAAATTGTCTGTAACCACTGAGGGAAAAGATGAGTTTCACTGTGAACAGCTCATTTGAAATATATGCACCATGTGCACTGCTCATTCAAAAAAAACCCCCAGAAGAATAAGAAAATATTAGCAAAAATGTTATCATGCCGTCATATAAGTCAGTGGTATGCCCTTACGTGGAACAGAGTTCATTTGTATTACACTTATCTCAAGTAACATTTAACAGCAATAGAATGGATCCAGAGACAGATGAAAATTATTGAAAACACAGAAAGGCTTCCATATGAGGACAGAGGAAAAAGATAAGTGGTGAAATCCTGACCCCATCAAAGTCTAACAGAAAACTCTCACTAACTTCTGTAGGGCCCAGATTTCCAGCAATTTGGAGGATAGAATTAGATTTCAGAATGATCCAGATAAATTTGGAGAATTAATCTGAAATCAACAAGATTAAATTCAATGACGACAAATGCAAAATTCTACACGTAGGAAGGAAAAATCAAATGCTCACATACAAAATGGAAAGTAATTGGAGAGGCAGCAATATTGCAGAAAATGATCAGAGGTTATAGTGGATCACAAATTAAATATGAGTCAACAGTGTGATGCTGTTGAGAAAAAGGCAAATATCATTCTGGGATGTATTGACACGAGTGTTGTATGTAAGACACGAGAGGTAAATTGTTCTGCTTTACTTGGCTTTGATACAACCTCACTTGAGTATTGTATCCAATTTTGGATGTAAAATTTTAAGAGAGTCCAGAAGACAGAAACAAAAAAGATAAGAGATTTACAAAATATGATCTATGTGATAGTGTATGGACAAGGGTAGTCACTTCTAATATTATTGATACCAATATTAGAAAATTGCAATCAATCTGATATGAGATATGCCATCTAAAGTGTCAGTGGAAAAGTTATGATTTGCAAAATATAATAATCAAGTTTATATGTATATATCATCTTCCTATTGTGAAGTTATAAATGTATTGGATATTTGTATATCAAACTTGTGCTGTGTTTTTGGGTGACACCCCCAGACAGATTGGTATCAGCACTATTCAGCCTGCTTGATGGCCCATCCAGGACAATCAGCTGTTACAATGAATCCCTTGAAAGAAGCCAGTGGTGGGCAACCTGCAGCCTGCGGACCACACGCAGCCCTTCAGGGTAATCCGCTGGCGGGCCACGAAATAGTTTTTTTACATTGACCATCCACAGGCACAGCCATCCGCAGCTCCCAGTGGCCACAGTTCACTGTTCCCAGCCAATGGGAGCTGTGGGAAGCGGCATGGGATGCAGGGACATGCTGGCTGCCAGCAAACTCACCAGTGCTGCTAAGAACTTGATAGATGGACTCTATCATAAGTATGTATCTGATTGCTTTGACCATTTAACAACTCTCTTCTCATTTTTTTCCCTTTTATTATAAACCTTTAGTTTTAGATACTAAAAGATTGATGGCAACATGGTATTTTGTGTAAGATCCAAACTAGTATCGGTCTAGTAATGTGACTGGCACTTTGGGAATCAGAAGAATATTTTGTATAGTGAATAGAGTTTTAAATAACTTCTTACTTTACTGGACCTATTTGCTGATTGGGAACCAGAGACTGGAATGCAATAAAGGGGCTCTGTGATTTTTTTTTTTTTTTAAGCTTCTTGATAATCAGTGTGAGGGATCAGGAGCACAGTTTGTGGCTATTGTTAATCACTACAGTAGTTAAATCTACAGTGTTAACCACCAGTTTTGGGAGAATCTGTTCTCCTTTTTGCAGCCTGCACTGACCTTGGCATTTTCAGTGTGGGCTTCCTTAGGCACCTCGGGTCACAACCTATAAGGAAAACCTATAAGGTTAAAAGATGTGAGCATGTTTAGTCTAGAGAAGAAAAGGCAGAAGGAGTCCAAGATAACTGTCTTTGTATATGTAAAAGGTTATTATAGAGAGGATGGTGATCAATTGTTCTCCATGTTCACTAAGGGTAGGACAAAAAGTACACAGCTAAGTTTGCAGCGGGTGATTCAGGTGAGATATTAGGATAATTAAGTACTGGGACATGTTACCTAGGGATGCTGTCGAATCCCCATCCTTAGAGGAGTTTTAAGAGTGGTTCTGACAAACATCTGTCAGGGATGGTATCAGTATATTTAACCCTGCCTAAGCACTGGTGTGGGGGTGGGGAGGGGGTGTGGTTGGGGATGATGGACTAGATGACCTCTTGAGATCCCTTCCAATCCTACATTTCTATGTTTCACCTAAGGATTGTTTAGTTCAGAGTGGAAACATAAGAGTTAACATGACACACTACAAAATAGTGAATGGTATGCAAAAATAAGTGGGCCACATACACACTGAAAGACAACATATTTAACACTGATGAAATAAAACACCACACAATTAACTTGTGGAACTCTTTGTCACAAAGGGTATTACTGAGGTCCAAAGTTTGGCAAGATTAAACAAAATCTGACATTTTTATCTAGAGAGAATATAATTATCATTTACATTGAACACAACAAATAGGGAAGAGAAATGGTTTACAACACTAGCCAATCACTAACTAAATGTGGTGGTGCGGAATCGCTTGGAAGCAGGTTATTTTGTAATTTTCTGTAAATTTATTGTACCTTCTTCTGGAACATCTGGTACAGGCCACTATTGTAAACAGACTGGATAGACCATTAGTCTGTGACACAGAGACCCCTTGGCAAAGGATTTCCCATTCTTTGCAAACAACTCTCACCCCAGACCTGACAAACTCATTACACCAAACACATGTCTTGCAGGGCAATTATCTGTAAACAACAACATGTAAGCTCATAACTTGTCAAGATTCACAATCCTTGTGAGATGGACGTATGGTAACATTTAAGTAATAATGTACTTATACAGAAATACTCTTTATGGACTTGGAGTCATAGGCACCAACTTCTGCTCCCACCGGTGGGTGCTCGACCCCTCTTTGTCTCTGGCCCCGCCCCGACTCCACCCTTTACATGAGGCCCTGCCCCTACCCCACCCCCATTCCAACCTCTTCCCCAAAGTACCCACACCATCTCTGCTCCCTCCATGCCCCTATTCTGACTCCTTCCCCAAATAACCACCCCAGCCCCACCCCTTCCCCTCCTCCTCCACATTCCTGCTCCTCTCCCCCTCCCGAAGTGGCCAAACAACTATTTGGTGGCGGGCGGGCGGGAAGCGCTGGGAGGTAGGCGGAGGAACAGGGATGCGGCACGCTCAAGGGAGGAGGCAGAGAAGGAGGTGGGGCAGGAACTAGGGGAGCTTGGTTGCCAGTAGGTGCAGAGAACGCACTAATTTTTCCCTGTGGGTGCTACACCCCCAGAGCACCCACGGAGTCGGCGCCTATGCTTGGAGTAAAAGTAAAGATTAGTCACTAGGATGTCTCAGTAGTGGCCCATTCAGGCAAGAGGGAGCTGTCACCCCACCTGTCTGGTTGGTGGTGCAATGCAAGGTTCAATACTAAGGCCTGGTCTACACTAGGAGGTTATGTCGAATTTAGCAGCGTTAAATTGAATTAACCCTGCACCCGTCCACACAACGAAGCTATTTAGTTCGACAGAGAGGTCTCTTAAATTCGATTTCTGTACTCCTCCCCAACGAGGAGAGTAGCGCTAAATTTGACATGGCCATGTCGAATTAGGGTAGGTGTGGATGGAAATCGACGCTAATAGCTCCAGGAGCTATCCCACAGTGCACCACTCTGTTGACGCTCTGGCAGCAGTCCGAGCTCGGATGCTCTGACCAGCCACACAGGAAAAGCCCCGGGAAAATTTGAATTCCTTTTCCTGTCTGGGCAATTTGAATCTCATTTCCTGTTTGGACATCGTGGCGAGCTCAGCAGCACTGGCAACGATCCAGAGTTCTCCAGCAGAGGTGACCATGCAATCTCAGAATAGAAAGAGGGACCCAGCATGGACTGATCAGGAAGTCTTGGATCTGATCGCTCTGCGGGCCGATGAGTCCGTGCTTTCAGAGCTGCGATCGAAAAGATGGAATGCAAAGATCTACGAGAAGATCTCAAGAGCCATGACAGAGAGAGGGTACAGCCGGGATGCAACGCAGTGCCGCGTGAGAATCAAGGAGCTGAGACAAGCATACCAAAAGACCAAAGAGTCAAACGGATGCTCCGGATACCAGCCCCAGACATGCCATTTCTACGAGGCACTGCATTCTATTCCAGGTGCGGCCGCCACCACTACCCCACCACTGACCGTGGACTCTGAGGATGGGATATTGTCGACGGCTGCTTCCTCAGAGATGTTAGCGGACGGGGAAGATGAGGAAGGTGAGGAGGAGGACGAGGCAGTCGACAGCGCTTACAACGCTGATTTCCCAGACAGCCAGGATCTCTTCATCACCCTCAGAGAGATCCCCTACCAACCATCCCCAGGCGTTAACCCAGACCCTGAATCAGGGGAAGGATCAGTCGGTAAGTGTTTTAAACATGTAAACATTTATTTTGAACAGAACAGGAATATTAACAATGGGTTTTTCATGATTTGTTTGCCCTAGGCGCTTAACGTTTTAGTCCTTGGCAGTGCAACTACTGCAAAAGAATCTAACAACGTCCGGTTTATCATGATTAGTTTGCCCTAGGCGCTCAACTTTTTAGTCCTTGCAAGTGCAGCTACTGGAAAAGAAGGTCTATATGTCTGGGGATAGAACTGAAATCCTCATGGGACATCTCCACAAAGCTCTCCTGGAGGTAATTGGAAAGCCTTTGCATGAGGTTCCTGGGGAGAGTGGCCTTATTGTGTCCTCCGTGGTAGGAAACTTTTCCTCGCCAGGCTATCATCAAGTACTCGGGGATCATTGCCTTGCAGAGCATGGCAGCATATGGCCCTGGTTTTTGCTGGCTTTCACTCAGCATGCGTTCTTTCTCGGTCTCAGAAATTCTCAGCAGAGTGATGTCGCTCATGGTGACCTGCTTAGAATTAGGGCAATGTTACTACTGGGACTGCTTGCCTGTTCCTTTACAGAACTGTCACCGGCAGTTTACAGCCATGCAGTGGAGGCGGGAGAAGGGCAGCATACAGGGATGTTTCCCGGGGACAGCTGCGAGGGGGTGGGACAGGGGCAGAGTTCATGATTGCCGGCAGCAGGAACTGGCCAACGATAGGAGCATTGCTTTGAACGTGAAAGGAGGGCACTGCTATAATTTAAGTTTTAAGCAGCCAAAAGTCTAGGGCTTACCATGTCAGCCTGCTACCCGAATTCTGCTGTCCTGCCCCGCTTGTCTGATCTCCACTGCAAAACCCCAGGCACTGAATGTGAAGATTTGACCTTGTCCTGAGTGCACATGTGATAGGTGCTGTGCATGGTCTTGTTCACAGAGAAAGACTATATTCATTGTTCACAAAAAATTATCTTGTGAGGAATTCACTCCCTTTTTCCCATCCCACAGCTGCGAATGTCTCCTGACCTACCCTGGCATCTCCCTCGCAGAGGCTGGCGCAGATTAGGCGGAAAAAAAAAAGGACATGGGACGACATGTTCTCAGAACTTATGGGCTGCTCCCGAGCCGATGAGGCCCAGCAGACCCAGTGGAAGGAGAACATGTTGCAATACCAGCGAGCACACAGTGAACGGGAGAAGAGGTGGCGGCAGGAAGACCAGCAGGCGACTCAAACGCTGCTTGGACTAATGAGGGAGCAAATGGACACGCTCCGGCGTCTTGTGGATGTTCTGCAGGACCGGAGGCAGGAGGACAGAGCCCCGCTGCAGTCTATCTCTAACCGCCCTCTCCCGCCACAAAGTCCCATCCCCCCCTCACCCAAAGTCCCAAGAAGGAGGGGCGGCAGGGCCCGTGAAAACTGTCACTCCACCCCTGCAGACTGCTCAAGTACCAGAAGGCTCTCGTTCCCAAAAATTTGATAAGTCCTTTCCTTCCCGCCTCACCCAAGCCCCTGTCCCAGTTTCATCCCCTATTTGTGTAGTTGCTAATAAAAGATATGTTTCTGTTAATTACTGTTTTCATCATGTTCTTTTAGGGGAGAGTATGTTTGAAGTGGGGGAAAGGGGTGGGTAATTGGAGAGGACAGTCACCTTTACCAGGGTACAGACACGGGGCCAGGTTCAGCAGAAAGTCACACACACATTGCAGTCACTAGGTACACTGGTCAGTCTGGGTAGTGGTTTTCATGTTCTGTGTGGGGGGCCTATGTGACTTTGTGGCAGGGGAGGGCGGATAGAGATCTTATGCAGCGGTCCTTATCCTGGATCACAGAGCCATGCAGCAGGGGATCTGTAACCGTTCTCCCCCACCACAAAGTCACATAGCCCCCACACACACAGTCCCGAAAAGGAGGGGTGGCAGGCTCCGTTGGAACAACCAGTACTCCACTGCGGACCACGCTAGGAGCAGGAGCCTGTCATTCCTCGAGTTTAGAAGCGTTCTTTCCATCACTATGCCCACTCCCCACCACAGTCTGCATCCCAGTTTCAACACTTTACCGCGAAATATTCTGAATGAGTTTATGAAGAAACACTGAATAGGTTTCATTAATATTGCCTAGGGAGGTGGTGGAATCTCCATCATTAGGGATTTTTAAGAGCAGGTTATACAAACACCTGTCAGGGATGGTCTAGAAAAGATTATATTTAATCCTGCCTTGAGTTCAGGGGACTGGACTAGATGACCTCTTGAGATCACCTTCCAGTTGTATGATTCTGTGAACACTGAATTTGAGCAAAAGAAGAGCTTTGGCAGTGTTCTAGGCTCATCTGACTTCTCTCTTCACTCTAAATGCTATTAATCAAACCAAACATTTGTTCCACTAAACTGTTCTTACTAATCACAGAGTAAATCTTATGCAGTGTAGTAATATGTCTGGAACAAACACTTGCAAACTATACAAAAAATATTAAAAAAAGAGTGACAAAGAAAGGGAAAAGAAGTTGGCTTAATTAGATTAAAATTCGGAACCCACTCAGGTATCCCAAAAGAGATTTCCAGGACAGTAAGACATCATATCTGTCTCTATCTACATATAAAAGAAGGATTGTCACAGTAAAAGTATGTCATTGCTGATACTATATGTTAAGAAACAGATTGCTGATAAAACATCAATCACAGATATCCATTCAAAACCATTAAATGCACTAAAGTAGTATAGCAGGGGTCAGCAACCTTTCAGAAGCAGTATGCTGAGTCTTCATTTATTCACTCTAATTTAAGGTTTCACGTGCCATTAATACATTTTAACATTTTTAGAAGGTCTCTTTCTATAAGTCTGTAATATATAACTAAACTATTGTTGTATGTAAAGTAAATATGTTTTTTAAAATGTTTAAGAAGCTTCATTTAAAATTAAAATATGCAGAGCGTCCCGGACCAGAGGCCAGGATCCGGGCAGTGTGAGTGCCAGGAAAATCACCTCACGTGCCGCCTTTGTCACACGTGCCATAGGTTGCCTACCCCTGTACTATAGCTATCATAAGAAAACTGACCCTTTTTTACACCACTGTCATATATGCTAGACTTGATCAGTGTACAAACATATCTGTTCATTGAAATTTTCAGCATTGTGGTAAGTAATTCTACTGATATGCGCCACATACAATATTAAACTGATTCTGTATATTCATATTCTATTAAACTAAGAAGCAGTAGATATGCCTTAGGCTAGCCTAAGGTCAAAGTCATTAATGCATGCTAAAACCATCAATAAACTATAGGGTTTTTTTATTATCTTTTAATTAAATTCACTGTGACAGTATATGAATTGTAAATTTGACCTTTGGTATCTATCTACCCTGTAATGTGGATGTGGCATTTTCTCTACACAGATTTAAAAATTAGAATTTAAAATTAGCATACAATATTTCAAAAGTCAATTTTAATTACAAGAGGCAACTGTGTGTGTGCTTTTTTAAAATAAACCATAGTAATGTTTTACAGCAAATGACAGGTGCAACATACAACACTTTATTTTCAGACTGTGTATGTATATACTCTGTCTTTCCATATTTCATGTGTACATAGAGACATAATACATATATATGCAATATTGTATATTTTGCCTGCCACTTAGAATGTGTGTGTGTAGGAGTAGGGAAGTAATCTGATTGGATGAGTTGGTTCACAGGAATTAGTCCATTCCAATTACCAGTATTAGCATTTTAAAAATTCCAGGAAAGCATAAAAACCTTGTAAAAAGCAACAGAGGGTCCTGTGGCACCTTTAAGACTAACAGAAGTATTGGGAGCATAAGCTTTCGTGGGTAAGAACCTCACTTCTTGCATCTGAAGAAGTGAGGTTCTTACCCATGAAAGCTTATGCTCCCAATACTTCTGTTAGTCTTAAAGGTGCCACAGGACCCTCTGT
>NC_048298.1:277018937-277034415 GCF_013100865.1 Trachemys scripta elegans
TCTTAAAGGTGCCACAGGATCCTCTGTTGCTTTTTACAGATTCAGACTAACACGGCTACTCCTCTGATACATAAAAACCTTGAAGCACATGCAGGGCCAGCTCCAGGGTTTTGGCCGCCCCAAGCAGCCAAAAACAAAAAACAAAAAAAAGTCCGCGATCGCGATCTGCGGCAACAATTCAGCAGGAAGTCCTTCATTCCGAGCCGGAGTGAGGGACTGTCCACCGAATTGCCTCCGAATACCTGCACCTGCCGCCCCTCTCTGGAGCGGCCGCCCCAAGCACCTGCTTGAGAAGCTGGTGCCTGGAGCCGGCCCTGAGCACATGACAAATATAGTCAAATGTAGCAATATGCCTAAATTGCAAAATTCAGACCACACTAACAGTGCACAAAAATTTAGGGGATTTAGATGTGGCGTTCAGTTTGGTGCACATTTGTAGTCTCTGAGCTCTGAAAAAACGTTGAACAAGTCAGTAAAGTGTTGTCTAAAAAAGTCTACATCTACACATTACTTTTGCTGAAAATGAATGCAATTAAATAATTTCTCAATCTATGGACATGATAATCTTTAGAGGTGTAATTTGTAAATCTCTTCTGGGTTTGCTGGGGAAGAGCACATGGTCCACATCCTATAGTATGTTTTCAGGGTCTATGACTGGTTGACCTTTCCCCTTCATGCTTTGAGAAGGTCAGTTGAAGCCCTTCATATTTTGTTGAGGGAAGAGCTATATTTTGCTAAGTTCTAAGCAAATCTAAGCAAAGTTCTAAATTGCCCTACTGAATGTATATGCCACCTTTTGAAGTTGCAGGACCAAGGCCTAAATCTGGAACCAAAACAGGGGAGAAAATTATAATCTAAAATAAATAAATAAATAAAAAAAATCTAATGGCCTTGAGCAAGATTTGTGAGTGCTTATCAACTCTTCAATTCAAGCCAGAAAACATTAAAAAAAAAAAATTCTAAGTACTACAACTAAATCATTGCAAATAAGGGAAAGAAGGAAAAACTCTCTCTACACATACTGTAAATACTACTAGAGCTGAGCTGGAATGTTTTTGCTGTCCCGTTAACATGTCAAGATTTCAGATATTTTTTCCCATTTCACATCAAAACAAACCCTAGACCCAAACCCCAGAATAGCAAAGTACTTAGGCCATTCATCTGGCATATAGGCAATATATGTTCAATTCCATGTTCTGGATCAGGCAGCATGGGGACTTGGGTCACCCACATCCCAGATGATTACCCTAACCACTTTCTGGGGTGAGGGTGTAAGTCTCTCTGTCTCACTTTGAGCAGAAATTCCATTCTTCACCTGAGAACCCTTTCAGATTAAAGTTTAATCACAATTGATATGTTACCATTGGCGGCGGGTATCGTAGGCACGGGAAGGCATTGCCTTCTCAAACAGCCTGATGTCCCCAAACCCATGTTCCACCCCTCAGGCACCATCCTGCCTGGTGTTCCATGCCACTATCTATTCTCCAGGTGCTCAGGCCATGCTGCCTGACCAGTACTAGGGCCACCTCCTGCCCGGGGTTGGAGGCACTCCTGTCAAACAACCTGTCCACCCTCCCAGCGCTGGGGCTGGCAGCTCGCCCTGGGGGCCCCTTCAGGGGTGGGAGGGCCATGCCGGGTGGGGGTTGGGCCGGGAGGTGCAGCCCAGGAAGGCTGGGGCTACGCTGCCTGTCTGTCTGTGCTCGGGGGGCTGGAACCACTCTGCCTGGATCTCCGGCGCTCCGTGACTCAGGGGACTGGGAGCGCTATCCTGGGGTAGGGGCCAGTGGCCACAGTGTGGGCTGGAGGGCATGGAAGGGGCTGGGCCTCAGGCAGAAGGAGTGGGGCTTGCCTCCCCAAGCCAGGGGTTCACCCACTGCCCATGTTTGTCACTATAAAAAGTTTTGGATTTGACAAATTATCATTTTCTGATGAAATACTGTTTTGTCAAAAGTTTCTCAACCAGCACTAGATATTAATGGTTCCCAAATAATAAATACTAGTACTAACATCAACAGCCACCTGGAGAAGTAATGAAACTACACCTCAAATGTTTGGAAAGTTAGTTTTAAATAAAACTGGAAATTTAAACATTTATCTTCAAATTCCATCTTCCTTCAGTTCGCTGATGCACCTCATTCTTCCTCTCCATGCAGTCTCCAAATATATGACTGGATGGCCAGGTAGCAAACCACTGCAGCCCTCCCCACCTCATTGTAACTTCATATAAGCCTATCAAACTCAAGCTCTCTCTCCTTGTACTAAGTGGCATCCAGCTTCTCTGTTAAAGGGGAGCTGATGTTAAATGATGCCATGCACCTCTTGCAAAGTGCTGACAGGCCTCAACTCTCACTAGAGTCAGTGAAAGTGAAGGACATGCATCACCCCCAAAAGGGGTTCAAGCAACTCATAACATCAATCCTAAGGAATCCAATCCTGTGGAAATAAGATCATGCCCTAATCTTATCCAGCTCTCAGTCAAGTCAAAGTATTTTCCTCCTCCTCCTCCTCCAATTTTAAAAATGGGCTTCAATAAACCCTTTCAACTAATTTTGAAAGATGGAAGCTGGTAAATATTTCATTCCTTAATGACTCTAGCATTAAACAGAATTAGAGAAGCAAAATGCATCTCCTTCAAATCAATGTAAATTCTGTGAAGTTTTCCTTTTCCCTCCTACGCTAAACAAAAATAAGAATGAGGCAAGGCCTGGGAGATTTGTTAAACCACAAATTAAACAAAACAGTTTAGACTGCTTGAGATGTCAATCTGAGCTTGTTTGCATGTTGCAGACAACATTGCTGTTCAAAGAGCTGACCTTTACTGCAGATAAAAACATTTGAACATGTTTTACCATCCCAAGATGCATACTCATTTGCAATGAGTCAAGTCAGACAGGCTGCTTTGAACATTCGCTAAAAATATCAGCTTGAACTTCCTTAGATTAATAATGGAAATGATTTGGATGTGAAAACAGCCCTCAGTTCTGTCCCTGACATTGCAGAGAGAGAGAGAGAGAGAGAGAGAGAGAGAGAGAGTTTGTGTTCACCAACCTCCACTCAGATAATCTGAGTAATTCTGTGCTGTATCATTCACTTTGCAAGAGAGGAATTCTTCTAACTTAGTTAAAACATAGCAGCACAGAGAAACATTGGAGAAGATCACATAATAGCAAACTGCTTGGCCATCCAAAATATTAACTTTGCTCAGTAAACTGGATGAAAAATGATTGTGGGCAGACAGAAGGAATTACATTGTGATGCATCTGATGAAGTGTGTTTTCGCCCATGAGAGCTTATGACCAAATAAATGTGTTAGTCTCTAAGGTGTCACAAGGACTCCTCGTTGTTTTTGCTGATGCAGAGTAACATAACTATCACTCTGAAATTTGTGATTAGTTTCCTCCATCCATTTTGTGCTGCTAACAGCAGTGTGTACTCCAATTCAACAGGAGTCTTTTCCCTGATTCGATTTGGAGCTCAAATGAACCCTTAAGGATGGAATAGGATATGGCAACTGAAGCTGGAGTTTGATATTCGAGGCAGTGGAGAATCAGGCTCATTGTCTTTCTGTAATGTCACATTATTTGCCTTTTTCTAACAATTTATATATGTTTATCTACTAGAAAGGACTTTTCAAATAAAAAGGAGATATTACAAGTCTTCGAATGTTTGCTTCCTTCACTGATTTGAAGCATCTATTGTAATAATGAAAATAGCTAAGTACTTTGGCATGTTTCCCAGCCTCTGTTACACTTAAACTACCCACGCTACACTCTTTTCATAATGGAGAGTAATTGTTGCCGAGAAGGCTGGATTAGGACTCTCTAGCCCTAGCAACTAACAACAAAAACCGTGCTGGCAAATTAGGTACAGCGATTGTATTTCATGGTCACTCTACCAAGTGTGGGAGAAAGGGGTTTTGTTTAGGAAGAGTTTTAAGACATAAATAAAACTAGTGATGAAAAGAAAAGTAGTTCTGCAAATACTTTGGCTCCATTTTAATTAAATTAAATTAAAATAAATAAATAGACCTATTCATTGCCTCATTTAGGGCCTGATTCTTGGCCATCTGCAAGATTACAGCTAATTGATTTCAATTGTGCAGGATCAAAGCCATATTGAAAAATCCATTATTTTATTTATTATTAAATTACTGAATAATGAAAACATACTATATACTGTTCCGAGCATAGAGTAGATCCTCTTACAATCAATGAAGTAGAATAGATATATTTGGATTAGATTCCCCAGTATGCTCTGTCTGCTTTCCTCCCCCGCCCCACGACAGCAGCACAAAGCAACCAGACATATTGGTAAATCAAGCCTTTGAGGCCCAGTACTCATCTCCATTTCACTGATGTAAATTGGAATTAACTCCAGTGAAGTCAGTGGTGTTAAACCCATGTAGGAGTGAGGTACATGTGAGGCGAGAATAAGGCCCATCACTGCTTATGCATTTAGAATTTTATTAAGAGTGAGTATCACTGTTTAGAGTAGAGGATTGACAGTGATAGATCACATGCTAGAAGGCGGGTTAGATGGAAGATTTGAATGAGGAGAAAATGTCAGCACACTGGGGTGGGGAATGAAGGTAAATATCTAGGGGACAAATGGAAGAAACTATGGAGATGCCAAGGAAGCAAAGGGTATAAAGGAAGTAGCTACATGTGCATGCAGAGTACACATGGTATCTGAACATAAAATAAGATACTACAGTAATATGAGAAAATTTCTAATTAAAAAAAAATGTTGTTAGATATTCTCAAGGTGGAAAAAACACAGTGGAAATAATCCTAAACACAAATTATTTAATTTCTAACTCCTACTAAAATGTCTTCCCTAGTAAAACTCACTGATTAAAATAATTTTAAGACAAACTATACAGGCTATTGCGTAGTTCGGCTCAATCAACAAGTATTTCATGGTTCAAACAGACATTCCTGTTTTCTTCAGGCCCATTGATGTTAATGCTCAGACTCACATGGCCCTGAGGAACAAGGGAATTAATAGAGTGTAGCTGCAACATTAGTTTGCTGAGAAATTGTCCCGCTATGCCAGATACTTGCTTTAGTGAACAAAGACTCTTACTCAAATTTGTATGTTCACAGTGATCATTCCACTTAGATATCCACAAATATCTTTGAATGACTCTAGAGTACAAATGAAGAAAAACAACTAATGACCTGATTTACATTGCAGCTCATTTCCCAGAGATGGAAAACAAACTTTTAAAGATTTTACAGATATGTTTTAATTAAAACATTTTAGAGCCTAAACATAATGTACTGCAAGCAAATCAAGGATGGGTTAATTCCCTAAACCACCCTTTCAAGGAATGAAATCCCATTGTGATGTTGGCAGACCAGGTGCCAACTCATGCTGAAGCCCCACTTGCGTATTAGTATAAATCAAACTAATTGTTAAATGTATAAGAGTATATTTCATGAAAACTAATAGGATGTTACATGCATTGTTTTCACATATCATTGTCCTAATATAACGTAATAGCAAACATTTATATTTTGTATACCCCTGTAACTAAATAACCCGTCAAACAAGAAAGAAGCCTTGTGAAATGTAAATGAACTTTAACATAAAAGTATTAATTTCAAAGCAAGTGGTCACTGTGTGTGATGATCAGAGGTCAAAGACTCAAAATGCATTCCTCTCTCTCCCCTCATCAAAGGGTGGAGGCAGAGATGTAGTTGGCAGAATGGTGGCAGAGATGCAGTTATCTGCCAGTTTCCCAAAAGTCTCTCTGGGCTGCCCAGAATAACTCTGAGGATCTCCATCTTCTCGTTCAGTTATTCCGCCTTGTTAGAATCCAAACAGTCCAGAAATGAAGGCTCTTCCCTGAATCCTTACTTATAGCTTCTTCTCACAGAAAACAAGCTAACAGGTCCCAGTAAGGATTCAGGGAAGAGCCTTCATTTCTGGATTGTTTGGATGCTAACAGGGCAGAATTACTGACGAGAAAATGGAGATCCCCAGAATTATTCTGGGCAACCCAGAGAGACTTTTGGGAAACTGGCAGATAACTACATCTCTGCCACCATTCAGAATTATAGACTGTGACTCACCTGCACATATATTTTAGCTACTTTAACCTCTCATTAACTCTCACTTCCTTTCTTAGCTTATAAATTGTTAGTTAGTTTACTATAGAATTGGCTACCAGCATTGTCACTGGTGTAAGATCTAGAGTACCAATTGATCTGGAGTAAGTGGCTAGTCTCTTGGGATTGGGAGCAATCTGATTTTTGGTTTATGTGACCTTATATCACAAAGTCCAGTTTCTCTAGGTGGCAAGATAGGCTGAAGAGTCTAAGGGGACTGTCTGTGACTCTATGGTAAGACTGGCGTAGTGATTCAGCAGTTCACACTTGTTACTGGCTTGGTGAAATCTAATTATAGACTACACCACCAGCTTCTGACAGGCTTCCCTGAGTTGGGCACTCTCGGTCATGAGCCACTCCTGATAGTGTGACATACATTTATTGCTTTTGCTGCACATATTAAAGAAACCTCAAGAGCTAGTTATTCCAAAGAATGGAACTATTTTGCACAGTGCCAGTCTATTAAAACTACTAACCTTAAAAGAGAACTCACTGTAGGTCAGAAAGGGTGTTGACTGAACCTTGGCGACACACCACCATTGACTGAACTCTATATATGTGTCAATGTTGTTATCCAAAGACATGCTATATCTTGTTCAACAGACATACAAGGATATTATGCCACCAATTATTGATATTGTGCTACCATCTAGGAGACCTAGACACGGAGCACAATGTGTACTAATGAACACAGAACAAAAAGATGGCACCTTCTCTGAAGAGCTTACAATCTAAATAAAAACTATGGCCATAAACCTTTGCCTGGCAGATCTCTTATACATGAGAATCTAATTCAAAGCTATTCATTCCTTGATCTCTCTGCTGAGACTGGCAACTGATCCTTCTTTATATTATGTGGGCACCTGACCATAAGAGATTGAATTGAATCCATCACCTAATTTTTCCTAGGCCATTGAACTATCTATCTAATAATAATAAGAGGTGTGGTCCAGACATCTGAACAGATGATTGAGTGAGGTACGCCTGAGTGCTGTATGCTTTTCTAACACAGAAGGGTGGAGACTAAGTAGTAAACACTTGTAAAAGTCCTTTAAAGATGAATAGGGCTATACTGTAAGGTTACATAGTATTAATTCCTTTCAGTCACCACAAACCTGACATTGATTTGAACACGTGATTGAACTGGATGCATTTTTTCAGACAGAGTTTATTTAATGAAAAATGCAGTTCTGCCTGACCCAAAGCTCATCATGAATTTGACATGAATAGTTTTGGCCATTCACAAAATGGCCAGAGGAGAGGGAGGAGGAAGAGGTAGTGATATAGGACTGCCACTTCTCTCTAGCCTAATGATTAGGGCACTCCCCTAAGATATAGAAGGCCTGGGTTCAAATCCTTGCTCTAGACAGACCCCAAATACCCATTTTTGAAAATCCCTCCTCCTCCCCAAAATCAGATTCAGTTGAAACTGAACAATTATTTATTTTAATTCAGAACTGCCTCCAAACCAAAAATATAGCTTATTCATCCAGTTCTAAACATGAGTAAATGGTACAAAGCTCTCTCTTTCATACCCAATGTCCAATCTATAGAGCCAGCTGGTCTTTTTATAAATGCAATTATCAAGATTCGGATATGAATTTTTTAGGAAGTTATGAACTATCTTGACATATGTTAACATAGTTAGAGGTTATTTTTAAAGGGGTTCAATTGTTTTTTAAAAAGTTTATCCTTCAAAGGCAGACAGAAAGTAGCACTGTTGATCTTTAAACAACCTTTAATTAGAAACAATATCATTATTCATACCACAAATGAAATAACTTTTGGGAACCATATTTTGTGTGGTGAGTGGCTTTTCTCCAACAGGTCCTTCTAATTCTCACTGGGAGATCTGGTCATCAATCTTTGCTGATTCTTCTCTACTTCTTGTGGTAGGAAAAAACAATAGGATTACATGGCTGTTCTCTGAAAACAACAGAGGAGTCCAGATATCTTTGCTTCCTTCACAAGAATTAATAATTACAGAAGAGTGGTAGGGCATTGGCAACTGATTGGCTCTACCCATTTGTATTCTGGAAGGGATGGTGAAAGCATGGTCTTAAATAAAAATTTCAAAACCTCAAATATAGTCAAATTGTGTTTAGTATAAGTGTAGACAAATATTTGGGGTGGTGCATTGGGAGAGTGGTTCCGTTTTTAATCAGTTCATTCACTACTAATTTGTCATAAATTTTATATACTACATTAAACATTTTATGTACGGTATGTGTTTACTAAGTATTGTGCTCCAAACTCCACCTCTTAAGAAGACTATTAGTGATATCTGAGAAAAGAACAATTCCACTAAAAAGCAAATACATTTTACACTGTATAGATAAATGAAATTTTAATTGTCACATTGCAAAGCATATGGCATCAATAGCAAAGTTGGAGGGGACAAGTTAATTCTTAGAGTTCCTTTAGGGCAATGTAGATGGCCCATTTAAAGTAAAGTAATGTTGTGGAACTTTTAGTGATTGATTAGATACTGTTTGCAGTAGCAAATTAATGTACCAAGTAGATACGTGAAAATACTACTTTATCTCATTTACAAAAAGGGTAATAAAGATAATCCCATTAAGGAAATTAAAAAGAATATTTAGGCTGAAAACAAGAGATGTTATAAGAGGGTGTATTTTCATTACTGTGTTTCAATTTACTAAATGGCAGCATTGCTTTCTGACTGCTAAAATGTAACTCAAAATTTGCATTTTGGGATAAAATTATAGATAAATGGTGATTAATCTAAATACTGATCTAGCTCAGAACAACATAGATTATTTCACACTAAATATTAAGTCTAAAAATATTGTGTAAAAAAACCCTGTATGCTAAGTATATTTCTCTCCTCTGATTCACTAGCCTTTACTTTCGCAGGTGTCAGTGATAATAGAGATCTATGCTGATCTATGCACAAATGAATTCCAATTAAAATTCTATAATCTTAGGAATATTAGGAAGGTGATTTCCATCCTTCATCTTCTCATAGGCAGTGTCTTTAATGGAGCTGCATCTATTTATATCATGCAGAGAATTTGGACCCTGAAGAATTACCCTGGGAACAAGATGAAGTATTACAACAGCCTCAAAGAATGGCTTAGGGGGAAAAAAAACACCTACACAAACATTTCCCACCAATATATATATTACAAGCTAGTATACTGAATGCTAAATCCTGTTATGGCCAGAGTAGCACAGAGGAACAAAAGATGTTATGTGATGCATGTTCTGCTACAGGAGTCCTTCTGTCAAAAAGGAGGATTCCACCTGTAGGCTGGTGGGATGCACTGTGGGACACACTTTACTGTTACGCTGAACAGGAACAATGTGTATCCCCTTAGCTGCTGCCTAGCATTGCCTACTAATGGCAGACAACGTTTGATATGCTTCCTATACTAAAGACCACTTCCCCTTGGTGTCATATGATATGAAATTACTCTGCCTTACTGCTTGTTTGGAGGAAAAGTTTCTCCCTTCCCTCTTCCTCACTTGCACAGCAGAGGGTAGGATTTTGGCTGATATTTAATAATTTTAAATTATTTTAGTGTGATAAATTGTCAGTAACTCTTTGTGCTAAGACTTTAAATAATCACAGTCAGATAGAAATGAGCAAGACATACAGTAGCCGGGAAGAGGCAGGGGAAAGGGTAATAAATACTTGTATTGCATAAGTTAACTATGTACTAAATGGTTTTGAATCATTCTCTGTAAGTTTAAATCAGTGCATCTTCATTGTGGTCAGTATCACATAGCACATGTCTCCAGCAGGATGTGGTCTTCAGTATGTGAAGCATGTCAAAAGATTTCCCCAACTATTGGGCTGCCATCAGTAGACTACTAGGCAACAGTCATGTCTGCATTGCTCCTACTCCTGTTAAGGTCAATGCAAATCCACCAGTTTAAACTAGTTGATTTAATATAAAAATATCCATATAATCCAGTACTCCTCAATGCATGTCAAGAATACACATATAGAGACAAAAGCTAGTTGCACACTTAGTCACTACCTTTCTTTCCTTCTTCCACCCTGGTCCCTGAGCTTCTTCCATATAGATCCTGTGCATTGAACCCCTTTTTTGGTCTTCCCACTTCGACCTTTCTCTTTCAAGAACGGACTCGAAAGAATAATAACTGTAAAGAGATTTATAAACTCTCATCTTTCACACTGAATTAGAGCTGGGTGAACATTTGCTGACAAATACTTTATTTGCTGAAAAATGCAGTTTCAGTCAACCCAACATTATTCAGAAATTTGACGTGAATTCACCCAATAGTTTCAGAACCCTAAAATTTTGAATGGACTTAAATGGGTGGTGCAAGACTCCCTTATAACCTTTAGCCAGTGGTTAGAACACTCATCTGAGATATGCCTGATGAGGCATGGGATTTGAACCCCACATCTTCCATCTCTTATGAGAGTTTTCTAGTCACTGGGCTGTGAGGTAATCAGGAGCAAGTCTATCTCAAGCTCTCCTGTTTAAGCTATTCCACTTTGTATAAATAATTAGGCATTGCAGCAAGAATGCGAACATAGGTGCCACTGCCAAACTAAATCCCCGCCCCAAACAGAAATTGGGGCTTAAACCATAAATAATATTGTTATTCACAATGAAAACGAATTGCCATTATCAATGACAATGAATAGTCACTGGCCTGGGGAAAGAGTAAGAATGACTCTTACCTCAGTGGTTCAGGAGCCAAACTAGTAAGCAACATTACCCAAAAGAGCCACAGTAGGGTGAATTCATTGATTCGTTTACTATTATATATATAGAATTCTCACAGCAAAATGACTAAGTATTTTACAATTGGTTAATAACATAGTAAAAGTATCCTTATTGGTTAATAATTAAATCATACAGTGCTTTAATATCATATGCTGCAAAGAGCCGCAGGAGACACATTACAGAGCCACTTGAAACTCCCAAGCCTCAGTCTGAGTATCACTGCTCTATAGTATGGCTTTGGTCAACCTAAAATAGATTCTTTTATTCCCCCCCCCCTTTTTTTTTTTACAGTTTTTTGATTCAATATGGGTTGAACCCTTCTTTTTTTTCAGAACTGCCATCTGCCAAAAAATTAGTTATTTGCCCAATTCTAGTCTAAATAAAATTAATACATGCAATTACATTTAAAAAACTAGGTCTCCGTACAAAGATTACTCACCTAAGATGTGATATCAATTTTTTATAAACCTAGGACTCCCCTTCCCTTTAAGACACTAACCGGTGATTGGTTTATTTGTGTGTTTGTTTTCATTTTTTTCGTCTTAACCTAGATCCCAGTCTTGTTCCCAATGAAGAGAAGAGGAAAACTCTTTGAGCCAATTTATGATTTCAGTTCCAGCAAAGACACTCCCCACAGAATTCAGCAAAGTTTTTTCCAAATCAGTGTAATTGAGAACAAAATCTGACCCATAGTTTGTAAACAGTTCAAGGAAGGTACTTCGGCCAAGATTTTAAAAAAATGACTTGTGATTTTGGGTGTTCAACTCTGGGTACCTTAAATGGGCCTACATTTTCAAACGATGAATGGCTCCCCATTGTCTGCAAAATCAGGCTTTTTTTAAAGTGTCTCAAATTGGGCACCTAACAATCTCAAGTTATGAACCTCTTGGCCTTTATTTTTGTCTGTAGAATGTCATGAACATGTATAATGCTAGATAAACAGAACTGTAATAATGTAAGTGTTGCTTAGACAAAAACAGTGCAACTGACAGAGAAAAATATAGTAAAACGATAAAGACCTCTGCAAAAATAAAGCAGAGAGCTATGCTGAGTATAATGAATTTAGTGATTTTTCCCCAGATTTCCCCCTTTCTCTTCCCTCATATCTGTCTCCCGCAATATAATATTTAATTAGTACTGAAAATAAACAAATAAAATGTCTAAATGTATTTGTGCATGAATTCAAGGGGAAATGTTTCTACTCATAGGAAAAAAATAGACACAGATTCCTTAACATAGGAAGTCCTACTAATGTCAATTAGAACTACTTGTGTGGGTAAGGCAAGCAAGATTTGCCCTGTATCTTAATGCAGTCCAGCATATCCTATATTCACCAAAGTCCCCATACACAGTGGCATGTTGGTGTTGTTTGGCCTATGTGCCATCTTTGACTGAAATATTTATAGGAAATCTTATTTTCTGATCCTGGGCAGGTTTGAACAGTAGCTATAATGTGGTTACTGGAAAGACAGCAGGAGTTGGAAGCAATTTTGTAATGAAACCATCAGACAGTTTTCAGAAATTATGTGTGAAATCTATTTCATGCTTGAAGCACGTGACTAGCAGTTGGGGAGGTCTTTTCCTAACAACAACATTACCTTACAAAGTATTTGAGAGAAACAAAAATGATATTTTTCTTTCCCTGGTTGCTTTTTACTTTAGAGCAGGGGTCGGCAATGTTCAGCATGCGGCTCACCAGGGTAAGCACCCTGGCGGGCCGGGCCAGCTTATTTACCTTCTGACGCAGCAGGTTCGGCCAATCGGTTCGCCGTCCCAGGCCAATGGGGGCGGCGAGAAGCCGCGGCCAGCACATCGCTCACCCGCGCCGCTTCTCGCCGCCCCCATTGGCCTGGGACAGCGAACCGCGGCCAGTGGGGGCCGCGATCAGTCAAACCTGCCGTGTCAGCAGGTAAATAAATTGGCCCGGCCTGCCAGGGTGCTTACCCTGGCGAGCCGCGTGCCGAATGTTGCCGACCCCTGCTTTAGAGTCTATTCTGGGTTTTCCAGCTAGGGGCTAGAGAGAGGAAGTGCAGAGATTACTCTGAATCAAAGACAATCAAAAAATCTCCAGGGGAGATAGGGGATCCAATGCAGTGCTGTGACTCCCTTTGAAAGATTATGGCATGCATTCCCCTCATCCACTTGCAATGCCCTACAGACTAGACTAGAATTGGGTCTGGGACTATGCCTCTGTATACACCCTCACCCACTTTACTCCATCCCACCATTTTTGCAATGTCTAGTATCACTATGAGAGGTAGTGCAAGATCCGAAATTGTGACTGCTCCTTTCTTTGGGGGTATTGCTCCTTGCTGCTTCTCCTCCCGGCACGCCCAGGCAGAGCCACTCAGAAACTATCCCTTTATTTGTTTACTTTTCCATATCTGATTTTGTAAAATACTGTTAAATCCACAGTTAAGGTGAATTTAATGCTTATAAAAATATCAAAATGACAATATGGGCAGAATAAAGTTGTATTAGCTAGATCAATGCCAGGCAGGGGTTAGCGTTAGGGAGCTAGGTCCAGTTTCCTGATTCTCAGAGCCTGATCTGAGGCTGGCACAATTTAAAGTCAATCCAGGACAGCCAGAGTAGGACAGAGCTACAACATGGCCCCTTGCACCTCCACAACATGCCTCTTACACTCTGAGAAGAGGACGGAGGTACAAGGCCCAGACTCACTACATCTATGCCAGCAGGAAGTTCTCCTCCCACAGGGGAATTTTCTTGACATTTGAAGTTCCTTTCTGGACCCTTTTTCTCCTCTGACTGGTGCAAGGGGGCCAAAACTGACAAAGAATACAGCCCAAAATAACTGTATCCTTTATAAAATAGCAAGCAACAGGGCAAAGCTTCCTACACTGCCTTAACGTGCCTCAACCCTGACCTGGAGGACTCATCACTAGAAGTGTGATGGTAGATCAGTCTTCCTACCCAGGTAGCCCTTAGCCGAGTCTTTGTCAGCAAGAGTGAGAAATATTTGTTTTGTGATGTGGACACCAGTCTACTAAGAACTTGATTGTTATGTTAACTTGATCATGTAGGTCACTGAAATATTGTGGGAACTGAAAGGCAGTATCAGAGAACATAAAAATATAAAACTGACCACTTTTCTGTTTTGGCCCTATTTGTATAAGCCTTTTTTTCCAGTTACTTTGTCAAAATCTTGAATTATATTTTCCAATAAAAGGCAACTTTGCTAATCTAGTTTTCAACAAGGCTTGCTTTAATGAACTAAACCAGGAAGCCTGCTGAACATGAATGCATAGATGACTATACTGACAGCTATGATTACTGAGAATAATCTAGAGATGTAATTTTACACAGGAATGACATCAAACAAGTGAGAGGAGCATTAGTTCTCAATGAAGGGAAGTAGCTTCTTTACAATTAAAGTGGGGAAAAGGTTGACATTTTCAAGTGACTTGTAATTTTGGGAGCCCAACTTCCAACACCTTAATAGGATCTGATTTTCAGAGGAAGGTTGTTTAGTCCTTTTAAAAATCAGGCTTCTTCAAGGTTGATCAGGTTGAGTATCCAAAAATTAAGGAAAATCAGTAGTAACTTTTGAAAATTTAAGCCTACTGCAAATACATAGTTCTTGTACCCTTATTCATTATGTGTGCAATATTTATTTAGGATAATCTTACTGGTTCCTTATCTAAATTATTTAACCTTGTATTCCCTTCTTCATATTCAGAAAATATATCATTCCAGGACATGTCATTGTAGTATAATTTTCATTTAACAAATGCCATGACATTTGTCCTCCAAGCCGATTTGTATTCTCTTTCCTCATTAGCATTTCTACATAGAGACTCTTTTGTGCTCTCCTACTGATTCCTGTGCCAACTCACGACACCTGGTCATGAGTTAACCTTTCAAACATTTTTTAATTTGGAATTCCCCAGGTTTTGGATGATCTTGGTACACATTTAAGATCTTGCATAATTGGATATGTGCCCAGCTATTTCATGTGATTCCACTATCCATTACAACTTTAAAATGTGAATATTTTTAATAATTAAGAATGGGTAATATTTAGAACTGATTCTTGAAAAGATTAATGTACAGTCAATGTAATGCCACACAACATGCAGGGGTCCACCCCTGTAGAAGTTGTTGCAGTATCGTGACCTTAAGCTCTTCAGGTTAGGAAACTGATTTTACTGTAAAAAGCAACAGAGGGTCCTGTGGCACCTTTAAGACTAACAGAAGTATTGGGAGCATAAGCTTTCGTGGGTAAGAACCTCACTTCTTGCATCTGAAGAAGTGAGGTTCTTACCCATGAAAGCTTATGCTCCCAATACTTCTGTTAGTCTTAAAGGTGCCACAGGACCCTCTGTTGCTTTTTACAGTAAAATCAGTTTCCTAACCTGAAGAGCTTAAGGTCACGATACTGCAACAACTTCTACAGGGGTGGACCCCTGCATGTTGTGTGGCATTACATTGACTGTACATTAATCTTTTCAAGAATCAGTTCTAAATATTACCCATTCTTAATTATTAAAAATATTCACATTTTAAAGTTGTAATGGATAGTGGAATCACATGAAATAGCTGGGCACATATCCAATTATGCAAGATCTTAAATGTGTACCAAGATCATCCAAAACCTGGGGAATTCCAAATTAAAAA